>NC_137520.1:6015211-6187711 GCF_041902795.1 Electrophorus electricus | reverse complement strand
TTTTACTGTGAAGTACCTCGAGATAACACTGCCATGAAAGTGGCCTATATAAACATTATTACTGTTGATGTTATTAGTAGTAGTTATCTGGACTAAAATAAATTCCATACTAATCATAAAAGTAATCTCCCAACCAACAGTCAACTTATTAAAACACTGTCCTCTGCCTTTATTCCACAGTGGAAGAATTTCCATGTTTCTGAGGAACACATACACACACGCACACACACACACACACACACACACACATATGCAGAGAGAGAGAGACAGAGAGAGAGAGAGCAAGCGAAAGAGAATATGTGTGTTTGTCTGTTTAGATGAGTGTGTGTTTATATTGGCAGGCAGCTCGATTCAGAGATGACAGTTGGTGGAGACCCAGCAGTGAACAGATGGATACTATGTGGTGGGTCAGAGTGGAGTTGCGTTGCCCTCGGCGACCTGGCACCTCAAGTCACTAGGACCACAGCACCACAGATGACCAATGATAGCCCAGCAATTTGTGTTCAGGTTCTAAATGCAGTGGTGCTAAATACTGACACGCACATTTAACATCTAAGAAGCTAAATCCCATATGTTAATGTGTTTTGCTCCACAGACGAGGTACTGGAGTGTGCTTGTGGAGTTTTACAACATGCCCTGTATGGCCAGTAAGAAAAGATGAACCATTTTCCACTGAAATTCTCTATGATTAAAACAGTGCTGCGTCACGAAAACAAGTTAATATCAAATACCATGCTATGCAGGCAAAAGCATCTCCAGTTACTCGATTAATGGAAACATTGCGAGTTTACACAGCACTGTCACTAAAGAGACCAGTGATCTGTATGAGACTGGCCATGCTGACTGGCTGAATGCTTTGTGGGCAGGTCTTGCCACTGCCAGTTTGGCTCTCCCGCCTCCTTTAAGCCGGGTTACACGTTTATGCTTTTGTGAAGTTAAAACCAACTGACTTCACTCTGCTATCAAAAGAGAGTGCTACTTACTGACTGTAATTACAGCAATGGTAATTCAACACATTTCCTGCTTGTTCAATTGTAAATTCTTAACATTCAAGGAAACAGCCAGAGCAAGATGTCATGATGTAACGTTGTTATCGCTGAACTGACATCGTTCACCTGCTAGGGACATATGTGGTAGCTCGGTGGTCCAGGTATTCGACTTGTAATTGGAAGGCTGCCAGTTCAAGCCCCAAGCTGCCACTGTTGGGCCCCTGAGCAAGGCCCTTAACCGTCAACTGCTCAAGTTGTTTTCAGCCATGATTGTAAAGCGCTTTGGATAAAGGCGTCAGCTAAATGCTGTAAATGTAAACATATTATCAATGTTAAGTGGCCAGGCTAGATTAAGAAGTAAACAAATTACAGATGGATTTGCCATCATCGATCTGATAACTGGTAAGAAAAGGGTAAAGAGAATTAACCGGACGGTCGCAAAACTCTACTAAAAAGGAAAAGCCTGATAGTGTATCATGCACCATCATCATTAAATGGGACTACTTTATGGACATGACAGATTGGTTTTGAAAAGTAATAGATGCATATGCAATATGATTATAGATATGTAAGATATGGACTATAAGATTAGAAGGATTATCACTTATTATTAAAGCAACAGAACAGGGAGGAGCCTAGTTGTTATGGAAATAGTGTAAAACCAAAGGTTATTTTCTCATTCTCGCATAATTAAAGCACTGATGTTCCTGCAGTATTAAAACTAAAATGGCCTTTCACTTAAATTGCAATTACACAACAGATAACAAGATTAAGTGGAAGAGTCCATTCTGGTGAGTGGTTAAATTGGTTTCAGAAAGGAAGACAACAGAAAAGAAGCAAACGACAGGAGGGAAAGGTGAGAGAGAGGATGGTATGAACACAGCAATGACAGTTCAAACAGCAATCTTATTTTACCGTCTTCCGGCAGGCAGATCAGAGGGATAACGCAATACAGCCAGTAAATGATACAGATCAATACTAAGAGTTGCTGCTCAAAGTAGTTCCCCTGAATGGCACTTCTCACATAAAGCAGAGCGGGGAGAATGTCTAATTGGCTATCTGTGCCTCCATAACACAGAAGATTTCAAAGGCAGAATATAATCAGCTGTAGAACATCTAGAAACCACATTTACACCAGACGTGTCTCTGCTCTTGAAAGAAACCACATTTACACCAGAAGTGTCTCTATTCTTGAAAGGTAGAAAACTAAACAATCTTTGAGTTTCGAGAGTCAACAAACCCAAATAAATAAAACCCAAACCCAAATAAAACTCTAACCTACTGTACTGTACTAGGATTATCCATGAGTAAATGACAAAGCACTTTTGTAAGTCGCTCTGGATGAGAGCGTCTGTTAAATGCCGTAAATGTAAAACACGAAGGTGGTGTAAACCGTGCGTCAAAATGGCTTGGAATACACAAAAAGCCTTTTTGTCAGGCTCTCTTTCACTTTCCCCAATATCCACATACGCACAGGCATGGCTCACCCACAATGTGAGAGCCAAACATTGGTTATGGCTGATTTCCAAGGAGACCACAACTGCAGGGAGACAGCGGCGTTGTTACTGCAGAGCTCCCTCCTAGACACTTTGTTTACATGTTAAAAGCAGTAGCAGCAACCACAGTCCTGGCCAGGAAACTCGGGAATGCAGCGGCTCAAAGTGGTTCCCAGGGAGAAACGGCTGCAGGGACAGGCTGAGAAATCCAAAAACCTGAAAAGCCTAGATTACACAGGTTCATAATAGTCCTAAGGTAGTAAGACACACTGAGCCTTTAGCAGGGCATCAGGGAAGTGTTTTCACATAATGTAGGATACTCATTTTCATAATATAATTGCTCCAGAAAAGGTAACAAATGTTTGTATTATTTAAGCTTTTTTGGGAAGAAAATAATTACTTTGTTTTGACATTTGTAAGCACTTCCTTAATTGGTAACTGAGCAGTACATCATCAACAGCAAAACAACGATATGAACCATGTGCATGGCTTTCACATTTTCCGTTCTGTGACTAGCCATCCTTCCAGCTACAAAGCACATAAGCCCATTAGCACAATCGCCATGGCAATGGGGACAGGCTATCAATAAAAACAGTGTTAACAGTATAATGAGTGTCAATTAATCAATTAGCCCCCATGCACGGTTTAATCAATTTGCCACGCTGCGGCTTCCAACATTTATTATGGGACAAATTCGGTTTTGTTGTGCCGTGCCTGGCCATTCTTACGACCTGCTTGTGGTCACTTCAAAATTATTTGCAGCAATATTTTGGAAATGCGGAAGGGTGGGTAAGGAGTGCTTCCAAGTCTGCTTCCAGGAGGACTCGCGAGGAGAAGCAAAGTGCGCTGCTGAGCACGACTGTTCCGGGTAAACCGCAATTCCGAGGCATGCGTGGGTGGGGCCTGCACACTCAGCATTAAATGTCCTCCTGAGGAGAGAGTTAAGCCAGACTCGGGGAGAGAAGTGAACGGCCTCCTCACGACATACATGCGCTCCGACCCAAAGTGCACGGTCCGCCTGTAGGGACCTCACCCTGCTCATTCATTAAGCTGCGCTACATTTGCCTTCTGCCACGCTGCTGCCTGTTGGATGGCCTTGTCTAGCCCGTCTACGCGAAGACACTTGCGCACCGTCCACCAATAACTTAGGTTATCCGCCTAACACAAATAAATGGCCTAGGTAAATATTAACATGCTATGAGAAACAAACGCGTTTGTATCCTCTCTATTTAAGTCATGGTAGAAATAATTAAACATATTTAAAAGATCGATAAAGTTTAAGCAAAGCATACCATGGAGTATGGCCAGAGGAGGGATACATTTCTTAAAGCAAGATATCTCAGTCTATCGACGCAAGTCAAAATCTCTTTGTTTTTATCTTATGTACAGATAATGGAGAAACCTTCTTCAAAATCACAACTCATTAAAAAACTCCCCTAGCAAAACACCCCTTCAAGGTTTCATCAATCTTTTCAAAAGTGCGGATTACTACAGACACCTTATTATTGCTTCTCCTACATGGATTCAGAATGAAATCTGAACATGCCAACCACTTAATCTGAACATGGCAACCACTTAATCTGAACATGGCAACCACTTAATCTGAACATGCCAACCACTTAATCTGCTTTGAGCACAGGTTGTCTCGGCGGCCTTATATTCAGCCAGCCTGCTTTCACCTGCTCTCACGAAACTCTGACTTCCTCTATAACAAAACAAACAGGAAACTCAGATTTGCGCAGATGAATTTGGAATTGCAAATCCCATCAACCAACCAGTATGTCACTGGCATGTTTTGTGTGTGTTTGATTCTGGTCCAAAACATGATGACAGCTGTTCTTGAATGGCTCATCAGTGAATGTTCTCTCTCTTTCTCTACGCTGCTGTCGGCTCTGTCGTGTGAAATGACTCCATACTGCGTGTGAGGATGTAGAGACACAGCAAAGGCATTCGTATTTACCGTAGAGCCGGTCATTTATATAACGGCAGCCATACGGGCAAATTTCCTTTAGTGTTGCCAGAAAAAACGAACCCTTTTACTATAATGAGATAGTGTCTCATTATGTCTTCTGCACGTTGGTATAACCCCCTGCTTGTCATGAACCACTGTGTCCAAGCATAAAGTTGGGTACACAACTCACACCAAATGCTATATTATAGATTAGGTCACTGGAGTCATTCAAACATTTTTAGGCTTCAGCAAAAAGAAACCAATAACTGGCAACCACAGGGATTTATTACAGTTGCTAGTAAAAACAAATGTTGGCATTTAAAGAGAACACTGACGTGGTATTTAGATCATCACAGTTAAAGTCCCTGGTTTTATTGTTTCAAACAGACGTTTGCGTTTGCAATACTGGGAAGTCATATCAGAGTTTATAACAGATCAAATAAGGGCCATGTTCAAAGAAGTTTTGAATTTGGCCCCTAAACCATATACATAGAAACTGCCTAGTAAGTTATACAACCCAATGGCAATGAGCGGAACTTTGTATATCACCCATGAATATCTTAGTAATCATTAGTGCAAATAAAAAATGAATCCCCTTTTAAAGCAATGCAACACCAGGGTTACTCACCATGATTGTCCTTTCCGGTGCCGCCCATCCGGGCTGTTTCATGGGGGTGAGACTGTTTGGGTGAACGACCTTTTGTCATGCCCAAGGTTGGCTTAACTAAGCGGGCACCACTGGAGGTGTCCATGCCTGTATGGGTACACACACACACACACACACACACACGTATATATCTTGAAATCAATCATTTATATGATGAAAATATGTGTCTACATTTACCTGTGGATAGATAGATGTGAATTAGAAAAAATGTGATCCACAAACAAGCACACCCAGGCAGACACACGCACACAGCTCAGAGGCAGTTGTCACTGTTTATCTAGGGTACTTGGTCATCTAGTTACTCTTGGGAAAATGATCAATCGTTGTGCTTCCACTGGGGTTGCTTTCCAGGCCAGTCATAGGTACAGAGATAAATGGGAATGATACCCACTTTCCCATGTTCCTCTCAACAGAATATAATAACTATAAAATAGTTCAGAATGTACACTTTTCCAGAACCCTCACAGCTGAAAGGGAAAGCACAGAGCTTGTCTAACAGCTCACGTATATTCAAGACATTGGGGAACAAACATTAGATTCTATCACCTACCATCAACCTTTGAACTGATACAGGACCCTAATCCAGCAAGCCAAAAACACACACTCCGTTAGTGTACTAGAGTGGTTTAGCAAAAACACTCCACACTCCGTTAGCGTACTAATGCTGTGAGCCAAAAACAATCCACACTCAATTAGTTTACTAAAATGGTTAAGCAAAAACACTCCACACTCCATTACTGTGCTAGAACGGTGACACGAAAACACACACTCCATTAGTCTACTACAGTGGTGAACCAAAAACACTCCACACTCAATTAGTGTACTACAGCGGTTAAGCAAAAACACTCCACACTCCGCTAAGTCTACTAGAGTGGTAAGCCAAAAACACTCCACACTTAATTAGTGTACTAGAGTAGTTAAGCGAAAACACTCCTCACTCCGTTAGTGTACTAGAGAGGTGTGCCAAAAACACTCCACGCTGGAGTACTAGAGCAGCGCACCACTACTCTGAGTAGTACTGTAGCCCTCCCGGTCTGGTCTCTGACATGCCACATGAACGAGTCTAACGCAAAGCCTTGCGCCTGGTCTTATTACTTCCACATTCTCAGATGCTCTCAGCCTCCATCATCTCTGGCTTCTTCAGCTGCAGGCTCAAAGGGCAACCGCCAGCCCTGCTGGGTGACCATCATCCTGTCCCACATGTGCACAACGTGTGGTCGCCAGTGCAGCCACACAAAGGCTAATTAAAACAAAGCAGGATTAATTATATCCAGATTGTGGACTTCCCTATTTATATATTAATGGTGTTTTAGTTCCTCATTAAGTCGAGGGTTAGCATTTGAGCCTTTTTTTAGACTTAAAACCATATTCACTTGAACTGTTGTACACAAGCAATTATTCATCAGAATAGTTCCTCAAGAGCACAGAAAACCTTTAACCACAACCCAATTTATGAGCTTCCATTATGCCTTTGTATATAACATATAACAAATGGGTAACCAATACCAATTAAAGCTCCTCATATATTTGCAGTGTTTTGTGGGTAAGGGCTACATAACCCCTTTCTTTAGCTCTCTGGCAAAGCAGTAGGGTCACCACTGTGTTTTCGTAAAATTATCAATTGAGCCTGTAAATAAGCAACAATCTAATTTGTGGCACACGGCTCGTGCTTGTATTTATCAAGTGTCAAGATTCTGTAGACTCTTCCTAACACTGTAATTCTCTAACCTTAAAATATTACAAAACGACTAGTTATAGCAAGTTAACAAGGCTAACAAAGTATAACCTGGCAGTAAGCAAGGCTGACTTTTAATTAGTTAGGCTATGTTTACCTCCCATGCTAAGCGAAAATAATAAAATATATCACTCTCACACACACAGACATATTCCTTGTTTGTTTGGATCCTATACTGACTCAAGTGACAATACAACATCATAACTCTAAACTTAACCATAGCTAACAATTCAGCAATGGGGGGGGGGGGGGGGGGGCAGTTTTAGACTTTGGAATGCAACTTCCAGATATACCTGACAAAACAGCAAAGAACCAGAAAAAGTCATTTTCACTATATTTGTGAAGACATTTGTACATATCGGCACAATCATAAAAACAAAAGACATTGTGACTTTCTCCCATATATTAGTACTTAATTAGTGTATGTCCAGGCATTAGTAATAGAGACACAGAGAGACAGAGACAGAAACAGACAGACAGAGAGAGAGAGAGAGAGAGAGAGAGAGAGAGAGAGAGAGAGAGAGAGAGAGAGAGAGAGATAGATGGCTTTTGACTCGGAGACTAGACAGCAGCAGCAAGGGAAGAAAAGCTAGCTTCCGGATGCCTCGACTTCCCGCTCGACGCGAAAACCACAAGCAAAGCACTGAGGTACACTACATCTGACAAACGCCAGACCACAAGCTAGGCCCACCACTACATCAGAGTGGCCACCTGCGTCTGGGCATCGGCGTAGCCGGCCGAGGCCGTGCCAACACGCCCCGGGGCCCCGCTGAGTCCAGGCCAAACACCTAACCCACATGCAGGATCGACAGGTCTTGAAGCTGTGAGTGGTAAACAGCAAAATTATTTATAGCAGGGAGACTATAGGCATTTCTGAACCAGCAGCCTATTGCATAAGGAAAAGAGCAATTGAGTGATACGAAAAGCAGCTGTTAGGAGTAGGTGCCACGATATTCGGGGAATTTAACACACACACGTCAACGCGGACTTTGAAACGAGTGCGGGGTTGCGAATGTTCGTTCTTCGGGGCACTGGCCACATTTCTTTTAATTAAATTACTTCCACAGGGTGCCCCACAAACACCCAGCGGAACGGCATACGTGCGGAGCCCCTAACGACCCCGGGCACCTCAACCTTACTGGGGAAAGGCCACACCCACCTGACAAGCTGCAGCCGCCCAGATGGAGCGGCCGGGTGGCCCGGGTCACCCACGTGGGCTCAGGCTATCGCCGCCGCCGCCGCGTCACGTTACATGGCAGTCACACCTGTCCTCCCGCGGACGGACCGTCGTCACGGTCGGCGGCCACACTCACGGCCCCACGCTGTGGGTCCGCGGCGGTGGTAGGAGTAAGGAGTGAGGAGGAGGAGGAGGAGGAGGAAGAAGAAAGAAGAGCAGAGAGGAGGAAAGAAAAACGCTAATTAAATAACCCCCGAACACTTTCACCGTATTCCCAGACTCGCTCCGCCGTTCCTCTCCGTTAATATGTGAACGAAGGTCCCTCTTTTAACCTCGGTCTCCTCTTAAAAAAAAAAAAAAAAAAAAAAAAAAAAAAAAAAAAAAAAAAAATACAACGAACTCAGGACGTTTAAAAAGACAAGAGGCAATGGTAGAGACGTCGCCGACACCTTGCAGAAAATATTTTTTTTTTAAATACAAGAAGCTTTTATAGGCGGTGAAGCAAAATGGCGACTTTAATACGAAGGAGGAGTAAAAAAAAATCCTCGCGCTGTAAGCAAAAGGGAGGCACAGAAATATGTTTAGTGCAGTAAAAATGTCCCCACATCTACGGGAGAGTTGACTGGAGGAAAAGACTCGAAAGCGACGGAAGACGGTCGGAAAGGCACTGCTCCGTGCGATTTCGGCGCGGTCCTCGGTTCCTTACCTCGGGATTACGGCTATTTTTTATATATACGGATATTATCTCTGCGGCCGCGTACAGTAATAGCCTACAGTACGGGTGCTGGCTCATGCGCGGATCCGCTCCACCTTTGACAGTTGCAACCACCCACCGGAGGCAACTTGCGAACTCTTGCGTTGCTGTTGTTGTTATTATTGTTATTATTAGGCTGTTTTTATCGAGAAGATCATAGTGGCGTTTCTGCTTAATAAACGCCCATCTGGGTCTAAGCGTTTTGATGCGGCTCGACGTAACGTCGTTCCCTCATGACGAAAAGGGGTTAGGCGAAATTCTGGGGAGCTAGATGGCCACGGGTTGTGTTGGTGAACGGCGGCAGTGCTGTGGGGAAAATAAACAATATTGCGAGTTTTAACGTTGTTATTTCGCACCGTTAGTGTTCGACATTATTATTTTACCATGGGTTTCCTAAGACGTGGCGTGTAAGTTTTGAATAGTTTCCTTCAACGTGACAAAATTCTGATCAACTTGCAAAACCCCCCAAATAAACAAACAAAAACAAAACAAACAAACAAACAAAAAACAATAACAAAAAATTTTTTCTCCGAAGATATCATTAATGCCAGATTAGGGAATACTAGTATTAATTTGCTTACAGTTCCATAGCCTAGATAAAAGATGGACATCACATTGATGAAGTAATACAGTGCTGTTCTTTTTCAGTGTGGTTTGTTTGTTTGTATTATTCCTGTCGTCGCTGTTGTTGCTTCTGGTCTGTAATCATTAGACGACCTAGTATTCTGTAGACTGTTCACTCAAATTGTATTATCGTGACTCGTAGGTAATAATTCCGCACTTAGAGGAGTCCCATTTTCAGCACACATTATCATAATGGTCTTTATGATGACCCAATAAGCGACGGTGTATGACCCATAAATTGATTTATCCTCAAACTATGACGTAATCCACCCAAACATTAATTGCCTGTTGAACCACTAGGGGAGGCCGATGACTGGGTTTGGAAAGCTTTTCAACCCAAAGAGGACACTTTCGTCTTTGCAATTTATCATCGAATTCTCATGGCCGTAGTCTTCCAATGGAATTTTTTCCAAGTGCAAGAGGGAATAGTCGGAAAAACAAAATAAATGAACATTTTATTATTACGTTTAAACAACAACAACAAAAAAAAACTATTACCACTAGAGGGAAGTGCAGTCCATATAATCGATGACCATTAAGCTGTTGGTCGTGACATCTGAGGTCGGATGGAACTATTGGCATTTCGGGTACCAACAGTTTGCAACACTCAACCTTTGTGATTTCTTATACATACTCAAACAAAGTATTACTTTTCTACAAATTAAAAAAGTTCATGGTACTTTACTTGACTTATAATTGGAAGGATGCTGGTTTAAGCCCTGCCATGTTGGGACTCTTTGGTCTCTCAGGCCTTCACCCTCAATTGCTCAAGTTGTGTTCAGGCATAATTGTAAGTTGCTTTGGATAAAATTGTCAGCTAAATGCTATAAATGTAGATAAGCGATCAAAAGCTATAACCTAACTGGACATTTTATCTCTTGTTCTGCCACATATTAAAGATGCCCTGTTGGATTCAGATCTTGTAACTGCTCTTGGCTGACATGTTTAGGACACGATGTGGCCTGCTGTGGTAGTCTGCTTCAAGGTTTGATTTGCTGTAGGTTACATTCTGAGATGTTTCTCTCCTCACCATGGTTGTAAAGAGATCATGACAGCTTAAACTAGTCTAGCCATTCTCCTCTGACCTTTCTCGTCAACAAGGAATTTCTTCCTGTTGAACCACTGCTCACTGGATGTATTTTTTTTTATTTTTTGCACCATACTGTGTAAACTCTGCAGTTAAATTCCCAGGAGAGCAGCAGTTTCTGAAATACTCAAACTAGCCTGACACCAGCAACTACACAATGGTCAAAGTGATTCAGATCATATTTTTTTTTCCCATTCTAAAGACCTTGGCATTGTTTTGTGCACTGCACCACTGCTACAGGTTTGGATAATTATACGAATGAGCAGGTATATAGGTGTTTCTCACAGAGTGGCTGGTGAGTGCATGTTTAGGTATGAGCAGGTGTATTGGTGTTTCTAATAGAGTGGCTGGTGAGTGCATGTCTAGGTAAGCCACCTTTCAGCGATGATGGACACGTGATCAAGCTGATGCTTCCAGAGGAAAGTGGCGTACTAGCATGAATGGCTGTCATAGCGTGTAATAGACTGGTGTGGCTCATGTTAGCTCCTGGAGGATAGGCTGTAGGAATCGTTTGATTGGAGTCTTGGAAAAGGGCCTGAGGCCTGCTTTTGGATTGGGGAATAACAGGATGATGGAATGACTGAGCTTATCTGTGAACAGCAGCTAACGACTGCTTTAATGAATGTTTTGTTTAACCTTATGCTAGATATATTTGGGCAGATAATGACACTGAGAACTGTTTAAACGATCTCTCATACCATAAACCAAATGATATGGAGACTTTGGAGTGTAGTCTGAAAATAGTGAGTATAGGAAGTGAGTCAGCTGGAATTTTATGAGATTGTCTTACATGCAAGAGAGGGGCAGAGCAGTCTGGACATTCATTTGGGAAAAATTCAGTGCTTAAATGAGAAAGCCTGCCATGTAAAGTAAACATTCTCTGATTTCCCGTTCATTCTTGGCTATTAATTTTCTCATTCTCTTACTTCCATCTTGTAATGCGGCTGAGATTAATGGTTTGACAGTGCATAAATCTTCCTTTAGTGACACTGCGTTACTCAGTACACTATGATGCTGACAAAGCAAAACATGGATTGCGAACAATGTCGAGTGCCGTTGCCAGGACTCTCCCTGCAAGGAGCTGTGTGTAGGTATTTGGGCAGTCACACTGGCACTGCCGCAACGATTAATATGTCGGCTTTACCTCTGGCCACAAATCCATTCGGTTTGCCCTCTGAAAAGGAGTAACCTGAGAGAGCACCAGTAACCAGGACATTTAAAAGCCATTTAAAAGCTACAGGGGTTAAGTGCATCTCTCCAGATTCTGCCAGATTTTTGCCAGATAATGAAGGAATGTCTCATAAGAGTAAATTTGTGTATGTGTGGGAGTGTGTGTGCATG
Organism: Electrophorus electricus; assembly: GCF_041902795.1. Classification (NCBI taxonomy): domain Eukaryota; kingdom Metazoa; phylum Chordata; class Actinopteri; order Gymnotiformes; family Gymnotidae; genus Electrophorus; species Electrophorus electricus. The sequence goes on along the minus strand of NC_137520.1, from coordinate 6,175,890 downwards.
TTTGTGTATGTGTGAGTGACAAACATACATACGTACGTTTCATGGTGGCGTAAGCATGCAGCTACTTAATGAGCCGTGGGTCAGGCTGCCGTGGCGCGACACTCGAAGCCTTGTTTGGACACCATGTGTCAGACACACTGGCCTTGTTTTCCATGCTCAGACCTGACGCTAACCAAGCACCCTACGCAACAGTCACTCCCCCAGGTGTAGTAAACAGGGTTTCCAGGGGACATGGGGAACAGGTGGTTAGAGAGAAGGGGAGAGAGAGTGAAAGAGAGAGAGAGAGAGAGAGAGAGAGAGAAGGAGGGAGGTGAAAGACAAGGAGAGAGGGATTCAGTGAAGCAAGGGCAATTGTGTGAAAGGAGGAGGAGAGATGGAGAGACTCGATAAAACGAGTACAGAGAGTGAGAGGTGAAAGAGATGAAGAGAAGGGTGGATAAGGACATGAGAGCAATGAAGTAAGGCTTGACAACAGCAATATGCCTTGTGAAGAACCCGAGATGGCACTTGAGCAAACGCAAGATAACCAAGCTGAAAGAGAAGTCAGCTTGGAATCACAGTGGAGAACATGTGGAGAAAGAGCATACATGTAAAATGCAGACAGAGAAGAGAACTTAGGTCTGAAAGCATGGCCGTTACTAGTTTAATTTCTTGTTCTGCAGATCATTACAAGGATCCAGTGATGTTACTAGTGAGGAAGACTGAGTAGTAACAATACTACTGGTGTACAAGGGCTCTTGGTATTTGGGAGAGACTGCTGCTCGAAACCGAGCACACTCCAGTGCAGTGTTAGAAAGCTACTCACAGCTTTTACACGCATGCCTCACTGAAGAGCCTCATGAATTATACACCAACACATGCTCTCTCACACACACACACACACACACACACACACACACACACACACACACACACGTCCATCTGAACCGTCAGTGTGCCTGTAAGAAGGCCATCTTGGTAGCGGGGGGACAGTTCACCTGTAAGAATGCATGTGTGTGCATACAAAAGAAAAAATGTGTTTCCCAAATTATAAGTCATAGAGAATCATCACTTTTTCCAACACCTTTATTAGAAAATCATACATATCTTGCTCTATCTATGCTCTGTGCCTTGGAATTGCATCGATGGGTATATATTACTACCCCAAGCAAAAAGAGCCAACCAATGATCCACTCAGAATGATTCAGCATTTCAGTGGCCTGCATGGAGGAGTTTAAGTCATGTCAGCCTTCAAAACAAACACTCTGAAATACTAACTGCAAAAAGTAGCACGGAGTACATCCTATCCTCGAACATCCAGCATAGTACCCAAAATATAATGTTGCAATCTACACAGAATGAATGTTTCACAAGTATCACAGTATCAGTGGGTTCTGATGCGCTCATGACTGCATCAATAATTCTTAAGCACAAGAGATAAAAGCCAAAAGATCAAAACACATTAATAACGGTGAGGGCGAAGCCTTTGGAGACTGAAAGAAAAGGAAGGTCCATATTTCTGAAGCATCCCAAAACAGGAGCAGCAATCTGGGATCAGTTTCCCAGATCACTCATCCCAAGTTGCTCAGTGGTGTATGATGGCGCGTGATGGGGCGTTATGATACGTAATGGCGTATGATGCTGTGTGATGGTGTATGCTGGTGTATGGTAATCCATACTGGAATTAGCAGTGGTGTAACCAACAGGAATTTGATTTTAAAATGTCATCTGGGAGTGATATCTGTTTAAATAGGAGCCAAGGCTGTGATTAAATTCCAATCACAACTTGGAGACCATAATCAAAATGACATTCCCCAGATACCCTTTATTGCTATATTATGCACTGCCGAGACAACTCCATATCAGAGTCACTTCTGCAAATAATAACAATTAGCATTCCTAGATTCCACACAAATATTCATATCATATAAACTTTATTCATGTTTAAAGCAGACACAGTGTTCATTGTATACAAAGAAAATGCCTAGATATGCCTAGCTATGTTGGAGACTAAAAAAGGGATTACAAAACTGAAGTTGAACTGAAATAAAACTGAGGTGCTTTTGGGCTACAATGGGCTGCAGACAAAATTAATAAAACCACACACACACACACACACACACGGGCACACATACACACACGCGCGCACGCGCGCGTGCGCATACAACATACAATTCATCACCCTGTGATGAAATCAAAATACATTGTTGATAGCTGGTATCTATGCATGTCAGTCTACTAGTACTGGCACTCAGCAATAGGTCCATTCAAAAACTCCATTAATGCACCCATTGACCTTAATGATGGAGCACATATGTCAACAACACAGGGGGGGGGGGATTATTCACACCTCTGAATTCCCTATGCTAGAACACTAATCCTATTCACTCAATTTCTGCCATGAGTAGCAGAAATGCATCATTTTTTGTAAGAGGCAGGCTATTTTTTCAGAACACGAGTTCTTAAGAAAGACACTTTTGTTTCAGGGTCTTCTTGTCTCCTGTGTTGAAATGAAGGTGGTGGTGAGGGGGGGGTTACATGGGTGTGTGATTGTATATGTACGTTTGTATTTATGTGTGTGTGTGTGTGTGTGTGTGTGTGTGTTCAGTACAGTGCCCCATTAATTCACACTGATAGAGAACCCATTTATGTTAATGGGAAGCCGGTTCGTCATCGCAAAGCGCGCGATTCGGACAGAACAGGCCAGTCCGAAATCCGCGTAAATGGGAAAGACCTCAGCTCGGTGGCCACCTCTGCTGTCCTCCTCCTCTCCCACGATCGGCGGAGACGGGGCAGGCCTCGGGTCGCGGCGCTCCGGCCGGAGCCGACCGTCGCGCCCCTTAGCTTGCGTCCTTCGCAAGCCCGGCAACTTGGCGCTGAAGAGGGACGCGGCCAGCGACCGGCCTTCCGCGACGTCGGCCTGCGCTCGGTCTCGTTCTCCCTTTTTTTCCCCCTCCCTCGGTCTCCCGTTCGCGCCTCCTCTTTGTCCCCTCCTCTGTCAGTGTCAGTTTGGAGCAGGGCCTCCTGTCAGTATCAGGGATCCATTGCACTGGGCAGAGAGGAGGGGAGCTGCCAAATGGACGCATGAGCTAAGAAAGGTTGCCAAAGGAAGCTGGAATGAGAGAGAGGAAGAATGAGGGGAGGGCAGACGGGGAAAAAGAGAATGTGAAAGAATTCATTATTCATGTGAGTGAAAAGATTGCATATACAGAGGGATTGGAGCATCGAAAGACTTCCGCTGCCTCTGTTCAAGCATCAGTACGTACAGACATATACATATGCACACCCACCCACCCGGTCTTCTCATCTGTCTCGGAATTTGTCCACAGTACAGATACTGATTGTAGGTCTCTTTCAAAACTACTTAGCAAGATGAGTGTACATCCTGTACCAAGGCCATGAATAAGTACCACAAAAAAAAAGCATATTAGCATGGAGGAATACGGAATTCTGAGGACTCAACCAATTACTGTCAAATATCAATTCTGTAAACTTCAACTAACTGTATACCTATAAAGTTTTCCTAATAAATAAATATGTTTTTAATGATACCAGAGAAAGCTCAGCCACAAGGACACACTACAGATGTTCTCTGAGTCTAGTCTCGAGAGCTACGTCACCCTCCGGTTGCAATTAGCATAACTGTTAGCACGTGCGGGGGGCGATACGGCTTGTTCGGTGCAGAGGGTGCCTACTGCAGATAAGACAATGCTAGAGGAGTCGATTCATCAAGGACACAATGAATGGAGGCAGAAAAAAAAGAACTCATCTGCCTACAGCACGTCACCGCCTTTCAGCTGCGCTCAGTCCATAATGCAATCAGCTGACGAGAGCTGCCATGATTGCAATGTAGGAAAACGGCATCTCAGCTCAGAGGAATTAGCAACATCCTTGAAAGATTTTCCTAACTGTACTTGAAGAAACGCAAATGAGACAATGAAGAATTGGGGGGGGGGGGGAATAATTTAACCCCCCCCCCCAAAAAAAAAGGTCTGTGTGTGAATTAAGAAACAGTCAGCCAGCTCTCCTCTGGTGGAAATTTAGAATCAGCTGTGCCATTATATCACAATCCATGGCTATTTTCAGGCATATCACATGCAGAAAGAAAAAAACAAAAACAAAAACGTGTTAGTATCTGACTTGAGGGTATGACTTTAGCTCCAAGCCTTTGAGAGAAGCCCCAGTAACCTTAAAGGCATATAATAAAGATATGGGAGTCTCTCTCAACCTGGCATTTAAAATGAGGAAGTGAGAGAAGATGTGTGAGTGTGTGTGTGTGTGTGTGTGTGTGTGTGAGGCAGAAAGAGAGCATGGGAGACAAACCCACAGCATATAGCATATAGGGGTAGCTCAGCGAAAGGCCAGCATCAAGACACTTTGATCGTTCCCTTTCTTCCAGCTGTGGTGGTTCTGTAATGATGACTGGATATGAAGCAATCGAAAAAGACTCTGAAAGGTCTGGCTTAATTCTGGTATCAGGAAAATATTTGACATTGTATTGCAAAGCCACTGATTCTGGGTCAGTTGGAAAAGATGCTCACTGCCCCACAATGAAATGTGCAAAAATGTGTCTCTGCAAAAGGATTACATTTATTTGGAATCTCAGGATACCGTCGTCCTTCCACACCTGTTGTCCAGTTACACATTAAAGCTTTTATTCATCTTTAAATTAAAGGTTCAGTGGATTCTCCAATGAAAATTCCTTTTGGTCTATGCTTAGTTTCCACCTACAATAACAGAACTGTCTAAATGCCTAGCAGCATTAAAGCCACGGCAGACAAACTGCTAACCCCTAAAGCGTACTTTAAAGCATTAGGTGGACTGGCGATACTCGTCCCTTCCTTAATTACAGGTAACAGACGGCAAAGTCTCTGTGGAGTAGGGAGAGACACAAAGCCAGACAGTACAGCGGAAGAAATAGAGACAGACAATTACGTCAGGATGGAGAGCAGCAGGGCACAGGTTGGCAGATGTTGAGACCAGCTTCTGGCTGCGCCCCTGGCGGCTACAGGCTGGTGGAACAACCTGGGCGATTCCATTGGCAGAAGGGCAGTGAGAACTACACTTTAGCTGAGTGTAGCTAAAACCCCACAGTCTGATGCACTAAACTAAACGAGACCTTGGAGTGTAGCCTGAAAATAGCGAGCATAGGAAGTGAGTCGGATGGAATTTTATGAGATTGTCTTACATGCAAGAGAGGGGCAGAGCAATCTGGACATTCGTTTGGGAAAAACTCAGTGCTTAAATAAGAAGGCTCAGGAAAAACACAGTCAAAAGCCACCGAACAAAAGAGCCGGGGACACAATAGACATGTTCTGTAAAGCCCAACAAAGCAATAGCAGACGAGAGATTGTCTGTCCGGGGAAATCTGTAAACACTCTGTTCTGCTTTTGTGTTTGAGTGTTGGCGAACTATTATAGTACTGTTGTGGGTAGTCATTTGCAGCAGAAGTAATAAGGACTGGGGCTCGACGCAGATAGCGAAGGGAGCGTCTGTCCTGCTCTCGGTTAAATTGCCTTTCAGGGTGAACGCAGGAGGTGGGGGGGGGGTGTACATGGCAGAGTGACTTAGCATTACCTGCGTACTCACAGGAGCACAGCAATTTAAATTAACTAGAGAAGCAAATTAACACATCAGCAACACAAACAGATAGCCGCAGTAGATGGCAATAAAAATTGGCACTCAACTACACATGCAGACACTTATAGACAGCATGCACATTAAAATGCAGGCTGGGTACAGAAGGTATTTACTTATTTAGTTCATTAAGTGCAGGTGTAGTGAAGTAGGCTTAAAAGATGTGTCCGATCCGAGAAGGACAATGTGCTCCACTCAGCATTACAGCTGTTTTTATTATCATAAACACAGTTTTAAAAGATTGATTCATTGGCATGTTTTTTTTTTTAAGGAAGAGGATATAATGATTATAGCAGAAAGCACGCAAGAAAGAAAGAAAAAGAAAGAAAATGTTTACTCTGGATGTGTGTATGACACACAGATTGCAGTTCATATGCAAATGGACAGTGACACACTTTTTGGGTTTGGCTTTGAATCACTGTGAAACTGTGACAGCATTACAGCTCTTATGCAGGAAGGACTCAAGATATGGAATAGAATGGTAAACATGGAGATGAGTGAAGTACCGGGGGGGCGGGGGCTGATCATGAGACAGACAGTGCGTCTGAGGCTGAAGGACGGCTGGAGGGTAAATAAAACACACACACACACACACACACACACACACACACACACACACACACACTTCCTCGTTAATATGTGCAGCACAAAACAATGTCTCCAAGCTCCGTCGTTCAGCTTCACCAAATCCAGAGCAAGGGACCCCTCAGCTCTGTGAGCCCATCTCACTCCTTTGCCCGCTCAATATTTCATGTTTTCGTGTGCGGCGACTAAATCAAACATGACAGGCTGCTACAGGGGTCCTCTCTTTATAGCTGCTGTGTTGTCACAGATTCGTAGGCTGCCATATCTAAGAATAAACCTTGGATCAGCTGGCCTTTACACAGTGAACCGGACATGGCTTCCTCGACGAGCTTAACTTAACCTGACAGGGGATGGCGACTATCAGGAACAAAGTAATCAACACTGACAACACTTTTATTTGACCCGCCCACCCTGGCCCCACCACCCATCGCCCCCGCCTGTCTCCGCCTTCACTCACCTCCCTTCACCCAGTCCCAGGGCACGCCTTCTTTGTTTTAACCAGGTGACTCAATTCACTTTCTTTTATATGGTGCATTGTTCAGGATGTGGTGAACTGTTAAATTAAATTTGCCCCCTGTACTAGCGGAAGAATTCCCTGACACAGCGGTTAAATGGGCTCTAATTTGTTTCTCGTTATTGTGGGGGCCAGACTGGGTTCGAAAACTCTGGGCCTCCAGTGTTCCACAACACCCCGTTGCCCTGGTACCAGATATTGTATCTTTCATGGCCAATTAGCACTCTAGATTATACTAAAAACTAAACAGCATCTTAATTCTTTAAAATCTGCTTGGAAAAAAAAAAGAAAACAGTTGCTATCCTTCAACACTGAAGTCTTTTTTTTTCTGCTTCGATCCCCAATTCGACAGGCCATAAGGCAACACCCACAATGTTATAGAATAAACAGACATGGCTAAGTTATAAAGTAATCAGACATTGCTTATATATCAACAGCCTAGTGTTTCCCAGTTCAGACCGTCACTGTAAAATCCCGTGTCCCCCGGAGCAGGGAGGTGGGTTCTCCTCACCTTGGCTGAGCAGCTGTAAGTAGCGCACCTCCTCCCGCACCTGCAGCTGGAGAACCTGCTGCAACACCTCCTGCCTGAGTGTGTCCTGCAAGATGCCCATGCGCTCCAGCTTCTCTGCGTTCAGCCGCAGCAGGGCACGTCCTGCTCGCCCAGCGGTGGACCAGGAGGAGCAGGAGCAGGAGGAGGAGGAGGAGGACAGAGAGGGGGGTGCAGGCAGAGAGCATAGGTCAGCTGTTTCCAGAGCAACAAAAACCATGGCAGTAGTTATAATGTGTACAGTATACAGGAATAGAGGAATATGATCTGGGGGAAAAAAAGCCCACTGGAATTATGGACACTGTCTCCTGTACATGCATGTTGATTCAATAACATTAATGTTCAGACACTAATTTATTAACTGATTGCATGTGATCTGGTATAGTATATTCTGGAATATTTGTATGATATAGTATATTTTGGCATACTGGTATAATATACCTGGGTATATTGATACAGTATACGCTGGTATAGTATATTCTAGTATATTGGTATAGTATACTCTGGTATAGTATACTCTGGCATATTGGTATAGTATACTCTAGTATAGTATATTCCGGTATATTGGTATAGTATACTCTGGTATAGCATATTCTAGTATATCAGTATAGTATATTCTAGTATATTGGTATAGTATACTCTGGTATAGTATACTCTGGTATATTGGTATAGTATACTCTGGTATAGCATATTCCAGTATATTAGTATAGTATATTCTGGTATATTGGTATAGTATATTCTGGTATAGTATATTCTGGTATATTGGTATAGTATACTCTAGTATAGTATATTCTGGTATATTGGTATAGTATACTCTGGTATAGCATATTCTAGTATATCAGTATAGTATATTCTAGTATATTGGTATAGTATATTCTGGTATAGTATATTCTAGTATATTGGTATAGCATACTCTAGTATAGTATATTCTGGTATATTGGTACAGTATACTCTGGTATATTGGTATAGTATACTCTGGTATAGCATATTCTAGTATATTAGTATAGTATATTCTGGTATATTGGTATAGTATATTCTGGTATATTGGTATAGTATACTCTGGTATAGCATATTCTGATATATTGGTATAGCATACTCTAGTATGGTATATTCAGGTGTATTGGTATAGTATACTCTGGTATAGTATACTCTGGTATATTGGTATAGTATACTCTGGTATAGCATATTCTAGTATATTAGTATAGTATATTCTGGTATATTGGTATAGTATATTCTGGTATAGTATATTCTGGTATATTGGTATAGTATACTCTGGTATAGCATATTCTGGTATAGTATATTCTGGCATATTAGTATAGTATACTCTGGTATAGCATATTGTAGTATATTGGTATAGTATATTCTGGTATATTTGGTATAGTATACTCTGATATATTGGTATAGTATACTCTGGTATAGCATATTCTAGTATATTGTTATAGTAGATTCTGGTATATCGGTATAATATACTCTGGTATAGTATATTCTGGTTTATTAGTATAGTATACTCTGGTATAGCATATTGTAGTATATTGGTATAGTATATTCTGGTATATTGGTATAGTATATTCTCGTATATTTGGTATAGTATACTCTGATATATTGGTATAGTATACTATGGTATAGCATATTCTAGTATATTGTTATAGTAGATTCTGGTATATCGGTATAGTATACTCTGGTATAGTATATTCTGGTATATTGGTATAGTATACTCTGGTATAGCATATTCTGGTATATTGGTATAGTATACTCTGGTATAGCATATTGTAGTATATTGGTATAGTATATTCTGGTATATTGGTATAGCATACTCTGGTATAGTATATTCTGGTATATTGGTATAGTATACTCTGGTATAGCATATTGTAGTATATTGGTATAGTATAGTCTGGTATATTGGTATAGTATACTCTGGTATAGCATATTGTAGTATATTGGTATAGTATAGTCTGGTATATTGGTATAGTATACTCTGGTATAGCATATTGTAGTATATTGGTATAGTATATTCTGGTATATTGGTATAGTATATTCTGGTATATTGGTATAGTATACTCTGGTATATTGGTATAGTATACTCTGGTATAGCATATTGTAGTATATTGGTATAGTATATTCTGGTATATTGGTATAGTATACTCTGGTATAGCGTATTGTAGTATATTGGTATAGTATATTCTGGTATATTGGTATAGTATACTCTGGTATAGCGTATTGTAGTATATTGGTATAGTATATTCTGGTATATTGGTATAGTATTCTCTGGTATATTGGTATAGTATACTCTGGTATAGCATATTGTAGTATATTGGTATAGTATATTCTGGTATATTGGTATAGTATACTCTGGTATAGCATATTGTATTATATTGGTATAGTATATTCTGGTATATTGGTATAGTATATTCTGGTATATTGGTATAGTATACTCTGGTATATTGGTATAGTATACTCTGGTATAGCATATTGTAGTATATTGGTATAGTATATTCTGGTATATTAGTATAGTATACTCTGGTATAGCATATTGTAGTATATTGGTATAGTATATTCTGGTATATTGGTATAGTATACTCTGGTATATTGGTATAGTATACTCTGGTATAGCATATTGTATTATATTGGTATAGTATATTCTGGTATATTGGTATAGTATATTCTGGTATATTGGTATAGTATAGTCTGGTATATTGGTATAGTATACTCTGGTATAGCATATTGTAGTATATTGGTATAGTATAGTCTGGTATATTGGTATAGTATATTCTGGTATATTGGTATAGTATATTATGGTATATTGGTATAGTATACTCTGGTATAGCATATTGTAGTATATTGGTATAGTATATTCTGGTTTATTGGTATAGTATACTCTGGTATAGCATATTGTAGTATATTGGTATAGTATATTCTGGTATATTGGTATAGTATATTCTGGTATATTGGTATAGTATACTCTGGTATAGCATATTGTAGTATATTGGTATAGTATATTCTGGTATATTGGTATAGTATAGTCTGGTATATTGGTATAGTATACTCTGGTATATTGGTATAGTGCCTCATGCCCTTTATTCAGGCAGACTACACTCAACTTGTCTACATTCCATGAGAGCAGACTGGTTTCTTGAGCTGCAATGCCTGATTATGACATGTCTGTGCTGATGATAATGGCAAAATCCAAAAATTCATTGCTCACAAAGAAAGCAGCGAAACAGCAAAAAATAAAGTAACAGAAGACTGGCTGTCCAAAGAGGCAGGGTGAAGATGGCATGCCGCTTTGGGCACTAAGAGAATGTGAAGCCTCCCAGAACTGAGCAAGGCTGTAAACAATGTGCCAGCAACACTGACCATCCTCGGTTTTGTAAAGCTGAAGAAGCTGAAGCGTGTGTCCAAGAATTTCGCTACGGTCGTGGTAAGATTTTAGCAGATGGTCCCAGTCACACGTGGACCCGCTACACGACGCCACCAGGACTGCTGAGTAATGGCCTTCTCCTTTCAGCGGACATGCCAATGGCCTCTTAAATATTCTCAGAGCTTCACTGCAAATTTGTTTGAAAGCTCCTCGTCCAGGAGGCCATCAAAGACGCAGTTCAAATAAACAACCTCATTTGTGCTCATGGTGATGCTAATTAGCGCAGCAAGAACTAAGCGGGATCAGCTCGTACATGCCAGTGGAGTCATGCCAGGCTCCGTTTTTGCATGGGGGCCGAGCTGCAAGCAAAATAACAGCAAATAACATCGTCTGCCTGTCCTTCAAAAGTAATGCGAAGCGAGAGAATACATCACTGCTGACATGCAAGCTAGCACGGGGGGGGGGGGGGGGGGGGCAGCAGGTAATTATACTCGTCAATCATTACGCTCTTTAATCTGCCATTGGAGTTCTGGCAGGTACTCCAGACACTCCCCCCCATGTACAACCCATGAGTTATTCAGCTGATGCAAGGCTGCATACATTAGTGATCATTAATGAAGCTTGTCTATTTCTGCAGTCACTCCTGAATGTAATGACTGATAACAAGGCTGCAGCCTGTAGCCTTGTCTGTTGCGGGACCTTGGATTGGTCGTGGCCGACAACTGTAGGCAATACTCAGGACAGGTTGGCAACGGCCAACCGGTCCCCCTTGTAAGTGAAAGAGAGTGACCTTAATAATTGCTAACTGTGGCTTTTTACAGTTTTGGAATTAAAGTTTGGGCAAGGATGCTGAATGGTGGAACTTCCAGTACAGCATTTTCTAAAGACAACTCGTGAACAGACCAGATATAGGTACTTTAGTTGAGTGTTACTTCATTACTTTTAGATTGTTCATATGGGTGCAAATATTTTATATGAACTTGTGAGATTCTTTACCTCTGTGTGTGTGCGCGTGCTTACACACCCTTGCTTGATAAAAAAAAAAATCACTATTCTTCAAATGGAAGAATGAAAACCAAAACAAAGCCACAAGCCTCCAGCATCTGTCCTTGTGGTCTGCCTCCCATGAACAGTGCATGATTCAGTCCAGGAGTCATCCAGCATCCCACCCAGTCTGCTGCTGCTTTCCTTTCTAATCTCAACATCTCTCTCTCTCTCTCTCTCCTTAACCAGGAGTCGGAAGGAAGCTGCTATTAGGAGGCAACCGTTGTCTTGACTTTCCTTCTCTTTCTCTCAGATCACACCGGCTGGCTTGAATGTCACAGGCAGCATGTGTGCAGTGACTCACCTTGACTAGAACGACAAAGGCCCAACTCTGCGTAAAACGCTAATCTCTACCTGTCAGAAGGCATTAGGCAGTCAGGCCTATTGTGATCTACAGGGCATTAAGATGGTTTCCGTGCCTAAAGGGATTTACAGAGATGCCGTAGTGACCCACTGCAGTAGTGTGACTTCCGGCTGGCTCAGGGGCTATGGGGGCAGCAGATATCCAGCAATGTCCTATATATTTACAGAGAGAGCAAGCATCGCCACGGGCACTGCAATTACTCCCAGGTCACCTACAGTGGGATGAACGCGGGTCGAGGGGGTCATGTTCCCGCATAACACAACGTGTTGAAGCATGATAAGGGTAAGCCCATTAATGTATCTTAGCCACCAGCCATTCTGTCTAGCCAGGTTTGCCTGATCTTCTTCCCTTTGGCTTACGTTTACTAGACTGAGGCATCTGGGGGATCTTAAAGGTGATATTCAATTTGTGCTTTTACATTGGAAGCTGTCACAAAGGAACCTTACAGGAATCCAGGCCATCACCCCGAGTTTGCAATCCAGGGCAGGGGAAAACCGACTAGGGAGGCATAGAGGAGAAATGTTGAGAGGAACCAACAGGCCTCACAAAGGTTAGATAGGGATGGTATAGTCAGTACTGAAATTTACAAGATTTATAAAAGAGGCACTCGAATCATAAAAATATAAAATTATCTTTAAAACAGCTTCAGTGCCATGGTGCAATATGTTCTATGCCCACAACAAACACACATCAACACCCAAATTGTTCGTCTGTCATAAGGGGCCACTGTAGTTATCTGGTTATAGGGCAGAGATTTCTATCCTCCAGATGTGGATCGCAGTTGCTTGGTAATTTTTCAGTCAGACACCATCTGATCCACTGGGGGAACCAAGTCTGATTGACAGCTATGTGCATCTTATGAAGTTGTATATAAAACTTCATTGTATAGTTGTATATAGTGAATCTCACACACTTGCACACACACACACAAATGCATGCGCTTTGTTTCAGTTCTCCTGTTCACGGGTGAATTCAGCCTGCAGCAGCACTTTGTCCTTGATTCATGTCACCCTTGATTGCTTTCTGTAGCATGAGACAGAATAAAAGGAAGCAAACAGAGGAGAGGGATGAAGCAGACAGAAGAGAGGGATGAAGAAGACAGAGCAGAAGGATGAAGGAGACAGAGGAGGAGGATGAAGCAGACAGGAGAGAGGGATGAGAAGACAGAGGAGAGAGTTGAAGCAGACAGGAGAGAGGGATGAAGTAGACAAAGGAAGAGGATGTAGAAGACAGAGGAGGAGGATGAAGCAGACAGGAGAGAGGGATGAAGCAGACAGGAGAGAGGGATGAACACAGGAGAGAGGGATGAAGAAGACAGGAGAGAGGGATGAACACAGGAGAGAGGGATGAAGAAGACAGAGGAGAGGGTTGAAGCAGACAGGAGGGAGGGATGAAGTAGACAGAGGAGGAGGATGTAGAAGACAGAGGAGGAGGATGAAGCAGACAGGAGAGAGGGATGAAGTAGACAGAGGAGGGAGGGATGAAGCAGACAGAGGATGAGGTTGAAGCAGACAGGAAAGAGGGATGAAGTAGACAGAGGAGGAGGATAAAGCAGACAGGAGAGAGGGATGAAGGAGACAGAGGAGGAGGATGAAGCAAACAGGAGAGAGGGATGAAGCAGACAGGAGAGAGGGATGAAGCAGACAGAGGAAGAGGATGAAGCAGACAGGAGAGAGGGATGAAGTAGACAGAGGAGGAGGATAAAGCAGACAGGAGAGAGGGATGAAGGAGACAGAGGAGGAGGATGAAGCAGACAGGAGAGAGGGATGAAGTAGACAGAGGAGGAGGATAAAGCAGACAGGAGAGAGGGATGAAGGAGACAGAGGAGGAGGATGAAGCAAACAGGAGAGAGGGATGAAGCAGACAGGAGAGAGGGATGAAGCAGACAGAGGAGGAGGATGAAGCAGACAGGAGAGAGGGATGAAGTAGACAGAGGAGGAGGATGAAGCAGACAGGAGAGAGGGATGAAGCAGACAGAGGAAGAGGATGAAGCAGAAAGGAGAGAGGGATGAAGTAGACAGAGGAGGAGGATAAAGCAGACAGGAGAGAGGGATGAAGGAGACAGAGGAGGAGGATGAAGCAAACAGGAGAGAGGGATGAAGCAGACAGGAGAGAGGGATGAAGCAGACAGAGGAGGAGGATGAAGCAGACAGGAGAGAGGGATGAAGTAGACAGAGGAGGAGGATGAAGCAGACAGGAGAGAGGGATGAAGCAGACAGAGGAGGAGGATGAAGCAGACAGGAGAGAGGGATGAAGTAGACAGAGGAGGAGGATGAAGCAGACAGGAGAGAGTGATGAAGACAGGAGAGAGGGATGAAGAAGACAGAGGAGAGGGTTGAAGCAGACAGGAGGGAGGGATGAAGTAGACAGAGGAGGAGGATGAAGCAGACAGGAGAGAGGGATGAAGAAGACAGAGGAGGAAGATGAAACAGACAGAGGAAGAGGATGAAGCAGATAGAGGAGAACGATGAAGCAGGAATCAATTCTCATTAGACCATCTTAATATAGTGTTCTAATGAAGAGTAGCAGAGTTGCAGGCAGTAGTGAAGGCAGGGTGGAAAAAAGGAGTGTGAAACCAAAACAAACGCAATTTGTTCTTTTGTTTCACATTCAGCTAGTAAATGCTGCAGGTTTATGGAGATAAACAAAATGATATTAATACCTATTGTTAGAATATTAGTAACTGAAGGATTATGGAGGAGGAAAAACAATAGCCCCTTAATTGTAGAAGTTATTTAAGACTGCATCAAATCAACAGTCAAGGAAATCAGATGTATATACTAGCAATTTACATGCAAAATTAAAATAGAATGAAGCATAATTGTGATCTATTAGAACATATGTAAAAGGCCTGTAAGATCATGTCGAGTTTGATAAGATGAGTCTGCATGTTAGCTACAGTATTGGTGACCTGTAAAAATAAGGAACAAAATCTCTCTCTCTCACACACACACACACACACACACACACACACACACACACACACACACACACACACACACACACACACACAGAGAGAGAGAGAGAAAATAAAATGAGAAGCGTCTCTGAATGAATGAATAAGCAGATGAGATAAAAAAATAAAAAAAAGGGCTTGGCACCAGAGTTGTTCTCAGAGCTTTACTGCAAGCTTGAATGAGAATGTGACCGAGAGGCAAGTGAAAAGATGTAAAGGCAGAGGGGTGAGACAGAGGCAGAGAAAGAGGAATGGAAAGAAAGAGTGACAAGGATAGAAGGAGAAGAAAGAGACACAGGCAGGGAGGAAGAAAGAGTGTGCAATCAAAAATGTTCTTTGAGTACCTCCGTGAGTGCTCTTTTTTGGCTCTCACACACACAGGCACACACAGCAAATAAGAGCGTGCAGGACTGCTTTTAACTAACCGGTTGTGCAATGCCCAAATAATGTACCAATCAAAATGTCCCTGTTCAAGCTGAGAGGCCATGTGCTTGTTAAAATACACGACTGCATGTCTGTGACCGTGTCCAACAACTGCAACTTTCATCCAATCATATTTCATATTCACACATCGTCTGTGTGATGACTCCCCACAAACGTGTTCCGTGCGAGTCAAACCTTCGGTTTCCGTCCAGTTCCTTCTGTGATTCTGGATGCGCTCTGATTCTCAAATCCTTGAGCCCAACCATTCAGTAAAATCTAAGCCTTAAAAGCCCCCCGAAAGTGAAAATACATCCAATATTTCTTCGGAAAGGCAGCCACCATGTTGGTCAGAAATTGTGCTCTAGCTAAAATGGCACAATACACAAGCATCCATTACAGGCAAGAACCTTTTGTATTCCATTTCCTATCATTTCATGGCGACTCACGCATTCCACGCCTTAACTCCCACATTAACGGCTTTAACACAATGCTCAAATAATTACAAAACGGTAGACAAGAGGAAAAGGAACATTAGCTCTCCAAAGTCTCTGTTCCATCGACCCCGGCACAGCATGGTGTCACAGAACCAGCTGTGGCAAAATTGATTGCGTAACACTGTGTCCAGTATGGATGTCTATTGTGGACGGTGTGAGGCACGGGGACCCACTTCTGGGACAGGTCGGCAGAGAAGGTAATGAGGACTGTAACCTGGCGTGTCCTCTGCCGCCTGCCAGAGCTGCTCTGCTGGGAGCCAGAGGCTGGGAAGAGGCTTTTGATGCCTTTGATACAGCAGGACGGTTTTTTCAGCTCGGTTTAAAAGAGAAGGGTCTGTTCTCACAGCACCATTTATGACCTCGCTCAGAAAAACTCCAAAGCCATTTTAAATATTAAAGATCCGGAGCTGGATTGCATAAGTGACGGCAGTGACTTAGTGAACCAGTGAAACAATTTGGAATATTCTAGAAAGAGAAAAAAAAAACATTTTTGGTAGCGAGATGAAGGGTGTAGCATTTCATGTTAAACACTCAAATCTGGCCTCACAAAGAATTTTAAATGGAAATTTAGAAGATATGAAATATATGTAATTGCAAACTGGCTACCAACACCAGCCCTGAGACATGCTTTGCTTTATGCTGTTTAAGTTTTAAGTATATACTTAAGTACGTTTTTTTTTATGATTATGGTATTATGATTATGTGTGTGTGTGCGTGTGTGTGCTGTACCTGTGATGGCATGATGAGAAAAAGCCTCCACGTAAGTCAGGTAGTTATGAGGACAATGTTTCTTCAGCCACTTGCAGACATCCTGCTGCGTCCACAGAACCACAGGCTTTGAAAGGCTGGACAGTGTGGGGCTGGTGTGGTACACAGCAAAGGCCTCACCTGGCTGGATCTGCACACGAGAACCGCACCAATGTCATCGTCGTCCTCGTCAGGATCATCCATCGTCGTCGTCGTCAGCAACATCCATCATCATCATCATCATCATCATCATCATCATTCATTATCAGTAACTATATACTTTACCAACACTGTACTTTAGTCTTCAGTTATTGTCAATATAATAAGACCTTTTAATGAATCCATTCAAATTTCCCTTTGAATAACTGAATTGTGAGCATAAAAGACTGCAAATACACTCACACACACAGACACACACACACACGCACGCAAGAATATTGCAGGGAGGTAAACAGTCAGGTCATACCTGAAGTGGGTCTGAGCTCTCACACACACATACCCACATACACACAGCACTACTGTGGTGTTTTTCAAATATCAACATGGGCTGACACTCTTTGGCAGATCAGGCTTCAAAACCTTGCCTGGTTTTCCATTACTGTGGTCTGTCTGGCAGGTTTTTGCTTCAACTCAGTGTCTGTCTTTCTGTGTCTCTCTCTGTCGGTCTGTCTACTTCTGACACTCTCACTCTCTCTCTTTGAGTATACATCTCAATGTCTGATTTGCTAAGCTGTTCTTTCTGTAGCAGCAGAGTGTAACTGACAGTACTAGATAAGAGTCCAAGTCCGTATGGCATATGTAGTGTCAGCTACAGTACTTCCTCCAAGCAGCTCAGAGGTGTCTGATCTCAGAACAGCCCTACGTATGACACATCTCCAGGGCCCTGCTGCACCAACCACACAGCATATTCAAATGAGATTCACCAAATGCAGTTTAGAAAACACACAGTGCAGTGCAAAAATACACTCATTTGTTCCAAAGTTTTTATCTCCCTTATTTCAATAAGTGTGCATAACATTGATCTCTGAAAGACCCTTGTTTAATTACACATGCTCTGTATTTGGAGTGTATTCATTTTATTTAAAAGCTGAAATGTTTTAATGTCACATCCATTATTTCAGTGCTCATGAAGAAGGCAAACAGCATCAAGCAATCAAAATGCTGTAACTTTATCATAAATATGTCTCACACTTCAGGTCAAACTACAGGTGAAGCTGGGGGGTGGTGGTTGGGTTGATGACTCTGATTCACAGCACAACATTTTAAAGCTTTTTTACTGTTTACGCGATTTTTACTGTTGACTGTGCACTTGATTTGAAATGTGGAAAGAATCATTTACGTGTTGCTGTGACCCTTACACCTCTATTTGATACACAGTATCTCACTACACTGACATAGTATAGCCCATCAAAGGAAGTGTCAGCATCGTGAAACATGCCTCTCTGCTGGGTGTACATAGGTGAAAGTAGCTTATGTATAATAGAGTATAACTTATACATGCCGTATGTTTGTTTGGCTGCAAGGACAGATATTGCAGCTCTGTGTGTGTGTGTGTGTGTGTGTGTGTAGGCCTAGGGGTATCAGATCTAAGCTTGCAGCTAATGGAATATTACCCACCAAAACGCTCCACCTCGCTCAACACTAATGTGAACTCCTACCCATTAATCCACAGTACCGATAGGAGTCTGAATGAAGGAAGGCTGAAATTTAAAGTTTAAATGTTCCATATGACCCCCAGCTCAGGTTTCATTCAAAAGTATTATACAACCTGCTCTGTATGAGCCCTACACAGCAGTCAGGCGAGCCAGACAGATTGCATCTGGTGTAGATTTAAAAAGACCACGGCAAAGAACAAGCGGGAGTGGGTTGAGACAGACAGCATCAGAAACTAGAAAAGCAAAAGATATGGTAGACGATGGAAAACAGAAAGCAACCAAGCAAGATGGCAGAGGCGGGACCCAATGAGTAGGCAGCAAAAAACCCACAAAAAACAAAAGCGATTGATTTGGGAGTGGCTGGGGGGGGGGGGGGGGGGCACGCAACAGAAACACCTGCTGTGATTTGACTCGGGCTCATATTCCTCAGTGAGTAATGAGTCTCATCTCTTGGTGCGGAGAAGAAGATGAGGCAGAGGAGGGGGGGAAATGGAAGCAGCGGAGTGCCCGTCTTTCCGAAGAGCCGGCGCCCCGTCCCCGCCGAACCCTCTCACCCTACCATCCATCACTCTCCATCGCCAGTCCTGCCAGCCCTTTGGCAGCGAGCGTCCACCCCTGAACTCCCGTGACCCACTTCTGTCCACTACCAGACATGTGGCTATTAATAATACACAGCAGAATTAAACCACAAGAGCAGAAATGACTGAAATTGGGTTAAAACCTGAAAGAGTGGCCATTTTTTGTATTGTATCTTATTTTGTATTGGTCATAAGTATAGTAGGGCATTCTGTCCTGAACGAGCTTGTGACAGTGTGACTTGTTTAAAACTACACTACAAAATGCCGACAATATAAAATTAGAACTGAAATTAGTTAAACTAAATTGTATTTTGTCAAACCAAAGTCATCAAACTGAGCAGCCTTCCTTGAAATTCGAATCTATTATACTGCAATTACAAAGTTCATGATATATGGTTCATTTCAATTACTTCCAATTAAAATCAGTTCAATAACATTAAGGACATAAGTCAATCTTCTTAAGCCTACATGAATAGCAAAGAGTTGCCTGCATTTATATTTACAACCTGTTTCCCCAACAGCATTTGGATCTTAGCCGGACCATAATGCTTGACTTGACTACTGCATTAATGTCTAGTAGTGCCAGGCAACTTGTGACTGTTGGCATGAGTGTCCATTTTTGGCTTTAAACGTGACCCATTGAATTGATCAGTACATGCAGATTGGTTTAGAGGGACACCTGTAGCTTTGCCTTTTGTACAGCTCTACAAGATTTACAAAGTCCTTAGAGCTTACCTCCTTCATACATCTTAGACAGTTCTTCATGTCACTGTATGTTCTGGGTTTGATCTGCAGCCAAAACAGGAGGAAATACTCCGAGACGTTGCCGGTTTGCCCTGGTTGATGCCTAGGGCATAATGCAAGCTCATCTAACAACTTTTCAGGATTTTATTCTTTCTCCGACACTGTCTGGCCTCCCCTCTCCGCTAAGCTCTTTCACACCTCCCTGTCTCTCAACCCTCCAATTGGCATCTAAGCCACATGGCCTTGCTGCGTGTTTCTGGGTACCTCCCAAAGGAGCTGAATCAGGGATTAGGTCTCTTAGAGCTCGGAGGAAGATAACACTTTTCAATTCCAGGTTCACTCTCCACTTTACTTCCTCCCACTCTCTTAAACCACGACTGGCGCTTCTGTTCCAAGCCCCTTCTCCTCCCGTATGAATTTCGGGACACTCCAGCCAATTAGATCAGGGACACTGTGTGTTAGTGGTTAGGGTTTATTTTAAGCAAACAAAAAAAAAATAAGAAAAAGGGAGAACTCTATTCAGCACAGTTAGATAATGGATACAACAGAACTTGGAGCTGAATCACATACTGCTGTGACTGGATCTCTCTCGAGTGTTTCCTGCCCTCTCTGTCTCTTCCCACTATTGCTCAACCACATGCTCAGTCATTCGCAAGGGATCCTGGACTCCCAGTCATACGAAAACGAGCAGAGTCCCCAGGAAGCGCTCTGCTCTACAGCCAAATTCATCGCCCCATCCTTCTTCTTCTTAAGCATGCGTTTAACTCCCCAGGCCGCCCCAGAGCTGTCCTCTACTTCCTCCCTTCGGCTCCAGTCAGGCGCACATCCTCTGTGAGCTCCATGATCCTTCTTAGCCTAGACTCGCACATGTGTGATGAGACTAGGGAGCTCGGATCAGATTAGCTGCTTAATAGGACTGTAATATGTCTCAGGGCATATTTACTGGTTTTCCCCACTTTCAGAACACGATCTATTTCTCCCCACTAAAAAGAAATATTCAGGGCCTTTTTTTCTTCACAAAATTTCCTCAAAATTCCCCATGTTCTAAGCTCAGATCCAGAAATCAGGTTCATGTTCGGATGCAGCTTGGAACTTTGTTTGCTCGGGCAAACATTGACTTGTTTTGCATCCAAATTCACGTTACACCAGCTTCTTTGATCTTCCCCACCCACTACATTGTCTCACAAACACAAAACAGATTTTTAAAGACTAAAGATCCTGTCTGGCTGCTCTCATATGAGAACACTTTTGCACATATGTGGCAGGTATGTGGGGTCATGGGTGAGCTGTGTATTTCTCACACTTTGTTTTATCACCACAGAAGCAGCAACAGGCAGCAGACGTGAGGAAAGCAAAAAGATCAAAGGGCCAATCTCCTCTCCCCGCCAAACCTGCACTGCCTAATCACGGCCAAGCTTTAACGAGGTCTGTCTGCCGCATGCTGAACACGAGCCACCCCCTGTCCCCGTCCCTCCTCACGCACACACCCTTTGTCACACTCCCATTCTTACTCGTCTGCCTCGTTTTCCTTCTCTTTCCCTCATCTCTCATTTCTCGCTCCCTCTCTTTATTAGGGTGATTGATCTGACCAAAATGTTCGCACCGAAAAACCTTGGCAATCAAAGACTTGATTGCAAGGTTCAGCTGGGCCCCCCCTATCCAAATCACGTTCGCGTAGCCGATAGCCATAATAGGAGCCTCTCGAGAATTCATTAATTGTAAACTCTCAAATAACTTTCCAGGACCTCTTTTGTAAGAAGAAACCCTTGGAAATTGTGGTACATTCTGGACATATTTCAGTAACATTGTGTAGCAGCATCTTTTTTATCACCAGGCACAGCTATCCAGTAGCCTACTTTTGGTGTCCTTTAAGATAACAACACTAAAGTCGCCTTTTAGCAGTCCTGATATATCAAAAGCTCGTTCTTAATGTCACATGACAGAATGAACAATTACATTCAATTAAAGATTATATAATAAATCATGCAGTTGTTGCTTATTTAGCCTGAATTAGCCACCCTCCCTTCATGCTATATGCCATTACCGCTACAAAACAAGCACAGTTCTTAGTCTATACCTCTGATTCTTCCCAGTGCAGAATATGTGACACACAGGGAGACGATTGCTTTGTTGCAGGAAAGTTTTCAGGTTGGTTAATACATATGGCTTTGAAATTTTCAGTTGCTGTGTTTTTTAGAAGTGCACCTCCAAGCACCTCTGAGGTCATATGGTTCTATGCGTTACTATGTTTCTTCTGGGATTAGATTAAAATGCATATCTACTGCAGGGGAAAGTGATTATTTGCTTAATACTAACATCTTAAATGAATTTGAATTGAAGGGAATACACATTTAACTCATGAGATTCATAATGTATGAAACAGATGCCTTTGATGTCATGACCTTTCTGGTCCACACACAGACACACACACACACACACACAAAAAAAACTATGCCAATCTAGGAAAGATGGAATGGAAAAAATATGGAATGATTTTCTTAGGATGCCAGGTGATCTGAGAGTTATTTTAACAACTGAGTTATCTTATAAACTGATAATGATCTTACCAACCGAGAGTTGTCTTACCAACCGAGAGCTACCCTACCAAGTGAGAGTTATTTTCTTAAATTTAAGACATGCAAGTGCATTCTACTGGCTACTTCCATCTTTGACCACTAGACATTTGAACACTAAACCTTTTAAACATTTCAATACAAGCACATTAATAACATCACTTGGTCAAAAGACAAAGTTAATGCAATTCTATACTACAGGTAAAAATGAGATGTTGAAGTAGATGGTGACAAAGATAATTTATGTTTTATGTTCAGACACACATGATTGAACTCAGGTAATTAGTTAATCAGTTATCAGCCAGTTTTCGTAGGCGTAGTAGGTTAGAGGGGAAGTGACCAATCACCAAACTCTATGACAACCCTCTAGGACAGAGTATGAGAAACTTCCTATTGCTCTTACTCCATGTGTATAAAGTGTTTTTACTGTAAATAGACTGCGATATAAAATCTATATAAAATATAAGATTATGTAAAATATCCATCTATATAAAATCTGGATTTCACATTCAACTGTCCAATCCATACTTGACTTAAGTGATAAAACGCAAAAACTGATCAGAAGAGCATGTTTACTTTAAGACCAGCGTGTTTACGCTGGTCATTCTCCCCCAAAGTCACAAAGACTTAATGGACATAAGACAGAGGGGGTGATTTCATGAATGAAACAGTAAGAAGTGCTGCAATGACTACACCCCATCCTTAACTCTTCATAACATACTGTAGCTCTTGTCTCTCTGCCATCAGCTTGCTCATTGTAGGATTGGCCAGGGTTCTAGCCAACGCGATAACGTCTAGTGTGAACTGGACTAGGTGTGGAGGTCAAGGGTGATGTGTCACTAGATGAAATGGTAAAAAATATAAGCCATCAAATATTGACTGCATATTTAAACAGTGAACAAAAAGCATGGAAAGTTCTCTGTTAAATAAGAACTTTACTTAAATCACCACTGGAACCGAAGAAAAGGAAGGACGTAAATAATTCATGGAAGGCTTTTAAAATCTCTAACAGTAAAATAGAGGAAGAGAGGGATGGAGCAAGTGAGAGGAAGAAGAAATGGAGGACAGAAGAAAAGACATGGGTGACTGGCAGAAGAGTGTATCTACTGACTCCCTTTTGCTTACAAATTCTGCAGCCCTGATGGGAGATTGCACACAGCACTGACACTCCTACAAACAGACAGACACACACACACACACACACACACACACACACAAACAGTACTTTGAGTAATGAGCCAGATCTGTCAGACAGCATGTGGAAACACACAGGAAAACATACGCCCTATCCACAAATGAGGGCAGAGAATACACAGCACAGTGCTGAATAATTACTGACACTCTCATCTTTTAATGAGAGCTTTGGGCATGCACATTTTTAGGTGCGTGTTTGCATATCTTCGTGTGTGTAAGAGAATGTGTGATGACACAGGCATGATTTATTTGAATATCGTTATTTACGTTTGTGTGTGCTTCATTGTGCACGTTTGTGTGTAGTGTGGTTGTGTGCGTGTGCATGTGTGTGATATGTTTAAGGGTTATACCGGTATTCCCTCGGTGCCGGGCTGTTGTAGCAGTTTAACTGTCCTGCCTGCTGCTCTCTGGCTGTGGCTGTCATGCCAGGTCAGGTTTCCCCCGGACTTTCGAGGCAGCTGGTAGTTCAGCTCCTCTGCTGAGACTGTGTGGTCCAGCGCAGCACGGCAGAAACTGAAACTGGACGCAGCTGGAGAGAGAGTGAGTGAGTGCAACACAAAGAGAGAATAAGAGAGAGGATGAATTGAAATTAATTGATTTGAATTGAGAACGTTATAAATGGGTCACAGGTTACTTGCTTATGTAGGCAGTTGCCTTCATAAGCAAATAAACCATGAAAAATCAAAAATATGGCTGGGATACCTTATCAAAGCACAAAATGCAGTGTTAGAATGGCAATAAAATATTGCCTGGCAAGAAACATCCAGTCACACAACGAACAGAGGCAACCAATTCAATTGCAATGATGGATAATACTTTAAAATGGATCCACAATGGAAAACATGACTAAGTTATATTGAGAATTATGTACTCTTTCTGAGAATCAAACCCACCTCCTTCGCTAGCATGCGCCCCTAGCAGGTGAGCTTCAGAAACACTAGTAAGAACATGAACAACATGATAGTCACGAATTTTTAGGGTACTCCTTTATCAGACCCTACCTAATTACATACAGTATTTCTGTAACTCACAGTTATGATGGAACAAATGAACACATTCATTTATTCCATCATTAAAAAAAAATAAAAATCAATCATTAATATAAAATATGAAATTATTCAAGTTTCAAGTTTCAATTTTCAAGTTTGGTTTATTTGTCACATACACAGTCATACACAGTATAACTCGCAGTGAAATGGTTGAGAGTGCTCTGTCCAGACTGAGGGAAAAGAAAACAGGGGTGCGTAGAGAAATATATATTCTATATATGTACAAAAATATATTAACAATGTATGTGCAATATATGTATATTATGTTTATATACACAATGTACAATGTATATGGTTGTGTATATATATGTACACAATGTACAGAATGTACAGATCCATTTTGTAAAATGACATTTACAGTTTTTTTGTTGTTATATGGTGGTAATTGAATATATATATATATATATATATATATATATATATATATATATATATATATATATATATATATATATATATATATATACACACACACATACAGTTATGTTACATGGTGGATTTATTTTGTTACACTTAACAGAGTTTTGCCCTCTTTTTAGGACCTCCCACTATCCCTCCCTCATTAATCACAAACTAAAGTCACTGAGCCAGGGAGTCTGACCCTCTACCAATTAAATATATGCATCTGAGCACTGCGCTAAGCATGTAACGCAGAGAACAAAAATGCTTTCCAAAGTGTTCCGTCACACAGGATGTCTCGACCACACTGTTTGTGTCAAGGACATTGTGTTGATTTTCTGTTAGCAATCTATAAAAAAAAAAAGGGGGGGGGGGGGGGTTCAGAGAGCACTTAGTTCACACGCAGCACAGAATCCTACACACGCCTGTCTGGCTAAACGCTAATGGAATAACAGCGGAGTTGAGTTGAGCAATCTGACACATGTCTGTCTGGATAAATGCTAATGAGAAAACAGCAATCGCCGTGACAGAGCTATGATTTCAGCTCACCGGCTGAGCCTCGAGTGTGTGTCTGCTTGCTGTTATGGCCAGAGCGCTATGCTCACACACCAAGCCCCACGAATAAACTGCAATGCACTGCTCTCTCTGATGCTTGCTCTTTCTCATACTAGATTTCTCCTTGTTTTTTTATGATGTGTGTGTGTGTGTGTGTGTGTGAGTACGGTAGTTGTTCAGAGAACTGAACTAAAGATAAGCCAGGCCCTGAGGTGTGTAAAGCATTTCTGAATGTATGTGTGTGGCTCAGTTATTTGTGCCATATTGCAAGAAATGTATCCGTAGCGTACTATAAGATCTCTCTCCTGCTCTCGCTCCCGTTCCTTCTCACTATTGCGCCCCCATGTTCTCCTTTTCCTGCGCTCTCTTCCTCTCATTCACTTCCTCGCTGTCACACAGCACCCTGTGCTGCTTTTCTCAAACACATATCAGCGAATTAAGAGCCAAGCCTCCGGCCCAAAGAGGTATTTATGAAAATCATTAGCCTGGGTTGGACAAAAAGAAAAAGCTCAAAGAAGGCTTTTCTGTGGCCATCCAAGCACACTCTTTGCATCTCCCAGCTTATGTAAACCCATCTGCTAGCATAGATGATTTGATTACAGAGAGTACAAAACATGCACGAAATCTTTCATGAATGGCGTATTTGTCAGTGGGAGAGAGAGGTAGAGAAAGAGAGAGGAAACGGACAGAAAAATGAAACAGATACAGCAGCTCCGAATCTCTCATTATAACACTTTGTCTGTCCAAAGGTGGGACTAATGTCTCTCAGAAAGAGGATATTATGATTCTTTTAATCAACTGACATTTCTGTAGAGAATGACCTACTCTTAAAGAAAAACCTACGGCAAGAACCTGACAGAGAAGTAATCGTCTTTTCACATTACAAACCAACCTTATACGAATAATGGAGGTCCAGTTCAACCGTGAATGCGCTTTGCTGGCCTGATGAGAAATGTCTATAAAGGACAGACTGGGTGAATCCAGGCCTACTCACTTGACCTTCCAATCGTACATTTATGACATGTCTAAGATATGCAGGGACATTTCAAATCCTGAAGGAGGGAAGAAGTCAAATCAAGTCACAGAAATTTGAATCGCACAGCTCTTTTTACAGAGGACATTGATGCAAAGCAGCTTTGCAGAAATTTGCATCTGGACACCCAGTAAGCAAACTGATGGTGACAAAGAAAAGCTCCGTAAGGAGGCCTGGGGGGGAACTGCAAAGAAACATCGACTCAAAGATGGACAACTCTTGGTGGCGTTGGACAGGGACTAGCAGTCAAAGTTAAAAGCCTGAGAATGATCTCATCACCATCATACTGTTGTCCACGTACAGGATGATCCAATAAAGGGTCCATATCCTGTATTTTTCCAGCAACAGTCATTTTTCATTTTTACACACCCATTTTCCAACCTCCACTGCGCCTTTAAGATGAATGTAATATAGATGAGATCTGTTTTGATTGGCAGCCTTGCATTGTGGCTTATTCAAAAAGCACTCAGAGCTGAAATAACCCTGAGAAGTGAAGTGGGTGGGGCTAGGATCCTGTTCACTGAATCGTTAGAGATATGTAAATGAGTTTTTTTCTCGTAGCATAAGAGAAAGAGTGATTTCAAAATGGGCTGTTTTTGCAGCCTAGATTCCACATATGGACTGGGGAAATGAACAGTGTGCTTTCAAATCTGTACAATGCTTACATATTACTTCAAAATTCATTATTTCAAAGAATTCATATTGCCAAGAAGGTGAATGGTAGATGAAAAGTGTTCTATAATGATCAATCAACCCTGGATCCCCAGCTCTTACTCTGAAAAGTAAATAAACTGGAGTTAATGACCTCTAACACTGTCTATATGAGTCTAGTTTAAGCCATCAGAGTTTAAATAAACTAGTGTTAATGACCTCTAACACTGTCTATATGAGTCTAGTTTAAGCCATCAGAGTTTAAATAAACTAGTGTTAATGACCTCTAACACTGTCTATATGAGTCTAGTTTAAGCCATCAGAGTTTAAATAAACTAGTGTTAATGACCTCAAACACTTTCTATACGAGTCTAATCAGATGTTCTGGCTCAGAATAGAGTGAGAAAGCACATCCCAGACTGCTTCACACCATGTGACAAACAAACCATGAACACGGCTGTCAGCCAGACAACAAAATGTGACTATAATTAAACTGGAATTTGCTATCTGCAGCTAAGATCTAGCTTATCGGTACTGTACGAAGTTCCACCCAGTGACATGCGGCTGAACATCAGCTGAAGAGGCACGAGGTCAAGCCCATGTCACCGTTTAATTATCACGTCATCTCCACGCCACTCTCTCCTGCAGACCTCTTCCGCCTGTCAGCATATTTAAGTTGGATTGTACCATGCGGTTGTGCTTCCCTTCGCCACTTTTTCCAGCCGAGTACGAGTCGTATCAAACAAATAAGGCATTGATTGTCTACTTCTACTGGCAAGACAAGAAACAAAGTGGAGTCCCTGTCTCATTACTGTCAGTCAAATCGGTGCAAGCGTATAGAGTGATAGCACATGGGGAACGAGCAAATTTGGAGCAACAGCGTGTCCTTCGAAGGTAGGGGTTGGGGACTGGCCGTCCTTTCAGCGGTGCGCAGAGAAGACTGTCCAGCTACAGGCTTACCTTACAGCTGACAGACATGATCAGATGACAGTGAAAGATAAAAAAACTCTCCTCACTTGATAACCCATTGCTCTATTACAGACTTTTAAATGAGCTCTTATAAAGCACAGTGGCATACTGCATATGTCTGGAAGATCCACCGATATTGAGTGATAGCCTATTGAATTCATCTGTAATGAATGAATACTGCATTGATATGGCGTAACAAAGATGCAATGGTGACACACCATGTTCTGGTAGCATCAGAATGATCAAAGGTGTTCATGTGGGGGGAAAAAAAAGAGACCTCATATGCATGCAAACCTCATTTTAACTGTGCAAACTCCATTAAAATTGCAGAGTACCTGATGACTTTGACAAGTACCCGTGTCTGTAGGCTGTGGAGGCATTAGTTATGGGGCGTCATAAACTCCAAACGGTTCATTTTACAAGCTGTCGTTGACTTGAACCTTGTGACTCTGCGGCACTTCATGTTTAAAATTCACAATCAAAATCATCCGCTTACTTTATAGCACTCTTATTGTTATGGAACGGCACAATTAATACCAGCCAACAAAAGTAGGACTGACAGCCACTGTTTCTCGTCTATTGTGCAGCAGCACAAAACGCGCGTCAGGCGGCTCAGCATAGAACGATTTCTAACTGCCCTTCTGTCTTCCTGTTCGGCTCTAGCTTTTGACCTTGCGGCAATCGATCTTCCATTAAGTGCTAGTGTACTGCTCCATGAAACCAGAGGGCACGCTCAATTTCGGGACAAGAAGAAGGGAAGGAGGAGAAGGAGATGAGAGGAGAGGAGAAGGTTAAATGCATCCAGGCTTGAAGAAAATAAATAGTGCAATAGATGGAACTACTCAGATAATCCCCCCATCTTCAATTAGAAGATGTCAAAGGCTAATTGTTAAAAGTTCTAAAACTTACCACCACTTTTTGTCTTGTTCCACCACTCAGTAATTAGCAATTACAGTGTTGGACGGTTCACAAGGTCATTCAAAGTCAAGTCCCACAGCAGGCTACTGAAGGACTTTCCATAGTAGTTTTATTCCCCCCCAGAAGGCACATCATTCCGATCTACTGCATGGAATTTCTCTGGAAATGCTTTTGCACTTCACCATGTGTGTTGCGCTTTGTGAACTGAATTATTTATTGACATCTCTCCACAGGTTCTCCTTTAAGGCTCTGTCTAAAACAAATGACTAAATGCATAACAGCACAAGGAGAAAATACTTTAAAACACACTTCAAATGACCTGTGAGTGGCCTGGTGCTCCGCTTATATGTGTTAGAGATGGTGGAACTACAATTAATGTTAAATTGAGCTAATTAGGGTTAAAGATTGAGAATGTTTAATTGTTACTTTTTTCAATATCAAAATCTTCTCAATTCTTTTAACATGGCCTCAGCTACTGGGTCCAAATGTGCAGGACTTTTCTGGACAAAAGTTGTCGGGTCTTAATTCTCCACAATGAACTTTGAAAATATTCTACCTAGACATTTACCTGATGCTTTTATCCAAAGCAACTTAAAATTATGACTGATTATAACTTGAGGGTGAAGAGTCTTGCTCAGGGGCACAACAGTGGCAACTTGGCAGTGGTGGGGCTTGAACCAGCAACCTTCTGATTACAAGTCAAGTACCTCAACCACAGAAATACATGAGCAATTGCTTTGGGCATCTACTGTAGTTACTTAAAATAGCTTTGGTAAGGGAATGAAATGACTACTGTGTTTCTCAGAGGCAAGCAGAAACAGATATGGAGTTCAATCTGCATTTGTGTGTGTGTGTGTGTGTGTGTGTGTGTGTGTGTGTGTGTGTGTGTGTGTGAGAAAGAGAGAGAAAGAGACAGAGAGAGAGTGTGAGAATGTTCAATAAACAGTAGCCCATACCAACTTAGAGGACACAAGAAATATACAATGTACACTGATCAAAATTTTAATGAAGTGAATTAAGAACCATGCATTGTGGATTAGAACAGGGAAAGAATCCTTTGTCTAAAAATCCACTGTCAGCCTGTCTAGTAAAAGTATCCATAAGACTGATCATGAAACATTGCATTATATGGCCAATGAAAACATGGAGACTCTCCACTGCACGACTATGCATCGCATACTATTAGAGAAGACCTTGAGACCTTGAAAGCACAAACTCATATACAGCAAATCTGTCAACATACATGCACTCTCATGTGCCCACAGCCGGAACTCATGCACCGTAAACCATCTTCACACTGAGGTGCATCGCTCTACATGCAGAATGTATTACATACTGAGGTTCATTCTTGAATTAAAGGGCCCACTGCCTCGAATGACAGTTAAACTGCATTCTCAATGCCTCATTAGATCTACGAGGCTGTATGCACAGTTTAAGTGATCAGGCAGGTCAAGGTTAAATCCCGCTGATAGCTAAACACTGCAGTTAAGAACAGAGGGATGTCAGAGGATGAGCTGCATGAGGAGATGCATCACTGCAGGAGGGTGACTGAAACAAGCTTGGTTATCTCACACACACACACACACACACACACACACACACACACACAGGAACAATAGCTCACTATTGACTGTTAGGGCAAATGGTTTTAACAATGAGGGAAAAGCAGTGATTGACGGATGATGTCATCTCAGACACTTCAAAGGAAAAGGCGAAAACAATCATCGAAATGGCCTGCTGGAGTTAGACAGGCAGAGGCAGAGGCAGACACATGTCCCATCGCCTCCTATGTGAAAGGCAAAGTGAAGGAAGGCAGAAGCTGTTGAATAAAGGGTTGTCCTGCATAGTTTTACAAAGTTATATAACTCATGATCCTCCTTGGGCACCAGCAATTCTTGCCCCATCCCTATCTCTGGGAATGTGTGGGGCTGTTGCTAATGTGACCTGTGAATAATTCACACACTCTGACCGCATGTTCGGCACGTAACCCTGACATGGCTCATCCATGCTGAAAATGTATGAGCTCAACTACTCGTTTTACACATGATCAAAAAAGATTCATTTTTAATATGCTGGCAGGCATTCGCAGTGAACACTCCTCGCGTTTTATCTCTCCAGCCGTGCAGATGATTTTGTTTCTTCAATAATATATAAGCAGCTGCTGTTTTAATCATCCAGAGAGTCTAAACTAATGCAGTCAGAGTACTGCTCACACTTTCATAAGTGAAATTCACTGAGTTTTTAATACAGTGTTTACCAAGCTTTCTTATTTGAGCTGCAGAATATAATGACTTTCTAGAATGGCTTTATTACCATTACGAAAACAAAATAACATCTGACAAACTGTTGGCCTTCCACAAAAGCAGATGTTGCAGTTTTATTTGAGCTTCAAGTCAAATGATTTATCATCATATTCAAATAAAAAGTCTAAATAAGGCTCGTCCATCATCTCAGTTTACACGTGTTTGATGATATAATCCAGACATCATGTTACATTCTGACAGCACTGCTTCACAGAAGTCTTTCCATGACATACATCAAAAAAACCAATCTAGACCATGACCACTGAGTCTAATCCATAATGGAGTTAATGAGGAAAGAAACAGCGTCATGTCAGCCTTTCTATTGGCTAACTCAAGGGGTCAGTAATGAAAAACAACCCAGTGAGCCTCAGAACAACAGCTGGATTTGCTGGAATAGGGTGGGCTGAATCATGGCAATGACAGGCAGGCTGTCCTCACTGTACCTGGCCATGAGAGTTAGTTTGCCCTGGTTGGTGTCACTGAGAGCCAGAGAAATTTTCTGGAGGAAAGGTAGACTACCCATCGAACACAGAGAGTGTGTCCAACAGGGATAAGACCTTTTAGTGAATAAAGTGTGCACACACACTTACACATATCCATATCACACACTACTAGCAGATCAATGTATCTGCGCACACACACACACACACACACACACACACACACACACTCACACCCTGTGCTATGACTAAATGTGTATAGCAGAATATCTCTCCACTCAATAGTTTATCGAGTTTTCAAGGATACCCACCGGATCAGACCAGACAGTCCTGCATCTGGAGTCTGCTTTTGAGAGTGCATGACTGTGTTTATATTTCTGTGTGTGTTTGTGTGTGTGCAGTGGGATCGACATAATCCAGAAAACACAGGATTACAGTACTACCATGAACTACGAATGCATTTTAACAGTCATAAAGCTCACCAGAGAAGTGATGAATATTATTTTTGAAAGGGACAAACGGTTGCAGCGAAACCATGCAAAAGACCCACAAAGGGATACTAAAAACATGAAACCAGACTGATTTGTTGGAGAAAGGAAAGACAAAGAGTTCAACCACTTTCTGGTTACAGAAATGAAGCAAAGAGATG
Source organism: Electrophorus electricus (assembly GCF_041902795.1). Lineage (NCBI taxonomy): Eukaryota > Metazoa > Chordata > Actinopteri > Gymnotiformes > Gymnotidae > Electrophorus > Electrophorus electricus. Next base: position 6,143,532 of record NC_137520.1, on the reverse strand, counting down.
GAGGAAGAGTTTGTGTATGATGGTTCAGAGTCATAAGAGAGCACACACAGTTAGACACACGGTGGCGTTTCAGGGTGCTTTCTTACTGCTCTGCATGCAGGTGTGTGAGGGGAGAGAGAGAGAGAGAAAGAGAGAGAGAGATTTTGTCTGACTGCTGTCACACTGTGATGTTCCTATTGATCAAACAAACAGGTACACACATGCTGTTAGGACTGACACACACACACACACTGCATGAGACACCACAGGTATTAATACACAATCAGTGTTGATTTACTGGCTAAAGTCACACTCAAATGCAAACTCATTCCAAGACATTTTGCTCTGCCAGAAGAGAGTCTTATCTATTTTGTTCTGCAAATTTTGCCATAATCCGATTATATACCCATGTGCATCCCTGGCCATATCTGTGGTGTGAAGTGCTCACTTTGCTGACCAGTTTAGCTTTATAATTATAGAGCATAATACAATTCAAAGAATTTCTCTCTTTATGCCTGTATATACACACACACACACACACACACACACACACACACACAAAAAAAACAGAGAGAGAGAGAGAGAGAGAGAGAGAGAGAGAGAGAGAGAGAGAGAAGAAAACACAGAAAGAGATAAATCTTAGAAGGCAAAGCAAAACACAGTGAAATTAATGTCCTCCAAGGGCAGCAATGCTGCGTGGGTCAGGTGAGTATGTAGAGCATGGAGAATTCATTCCTCTTGTCCTACACACAAAGTCATGCAGAGTGCAGGAGGGTAATGTGTTTATAAGCTTTGAATTCACTTTCCTCCTGAGGAAAGATCTCGTTCTGTCTCACTCCCTCTCTCCCTCTCTCTCAGCATGCTGCTTTGTGTTGTTCCCTCCCTCCGTTCGCTCTCTGTAACGGCCACGTTTTCAGTCACTCTCTCACTGTCTCCCTGCTCTATGCATCTCCTCTGTCCAATGGCGCTGCCAATTATCCCGCAGCACGGCTGGGTGTCTGGGCCAGGGAGGTCCCCAGGTGCCCGAGAGAGCCCAAACCGTCTGTTCAATATGAAAGAATCAAAGGGAGAGTGAAATCAAAGACATCTTCTCTGCTCTCCAGCCATGTTTTCTCACTCCTCCACCCTCTCTCGTTATCCAACGCTTTCAAGAGATAACTACGTTTACAGAGGGTTGGAGGATATGGCCACTAAGAAAGTCTGGAATTTGGGAGAAAGCCTGGGATTTTGCAGCTACTCAAATCTGATCATGTCTGATTTACAAAAAAATAGTAATGGTTGTGCAGAAAGATATAACGCATAAGAAATTTGTCCAGGATTAATGGCTAATCTGGGATAATCTGTTTTTAGCCAGAGTGCACCAGCAAGATGGAATTTCATACAGGACACTACAAAGCTCCAAACTCTGGTGTCACTTGACTGAAAACTGGAATTTTCACCTCGACTCAGCCTGCAGTTGTTACAATTCATTTTGATCTGTTGTTAGATGGTTGAGCTATAGTTTTATTTAATATTTTTTTAATAAGTTATTATTTCTTCTGTTACACCCTTGGCTGTGGATCCAGTTCGGGATTTTCAGGTTCACTGTCCACCTTGTTAAGGAGTTCCACCTTATCATTCTGCCTGGCCTCTTTAATGATCAATGTGGCCCATATAAGGAGCAGAAGATGACGGCATGGCTTGGAATAGCATGACCCAGCATTCGCATATAACCATTTTAGCCATTTATAACATTTGTAGTGATATAATATTTGTTTTATTACCCTGATGATCGCCTGTGCAGAACTCATACTCCTGTTTGTTTGTTAGCCTGCATAGTCCAGCTTTATTAAGTTTGTGTCTGAGTATCGATAGGCTGTATATGTACATAGCAGCTGTTTGTGCATTGGTCATAGGAAGTGGTTGCCTGTTTGTTTTGGTGTTGGGTTTGTGTTCATGTTTATTGGCAGAGAGTAAATATAGAATTGTATTTTTGTTTTACAGTGTGTATGTCTTGTTTTTTTAGAGTGGGTTTTGTTTATTGTTTTGGCACTTCCAAAACCTTACCTGTTGTACATATTACACCTTGAATGCACCTCCATCTCACCTTAACACCTTTGTCTGTTTTACTCATTTCTCTGGTAATCATTTCACACTGTTATAGCTCTATGGACTGGACAGTCATAACATTTCACCAATATTATTTTTTACCTTTTTATCTTAAATTCTAATATAAGAGTTGAATTGATCTATATAGTGCTTTTTATAACACATGCTGTCACAAACCAGCTTTAGAAATGATCCATAATGAGTAAGAGTCAACTCACTGGGCATAATCAAGGAAGAAGCCTTGGGAAGACCAAGACTCAAGAGGGAACCCGTTCTCCTTGGGAAGACCAAGACTCAAGAGGGAACCCATCTTCCTTGGGAAGACCAAGACTCAAGAGGGAACACGTCCTCCTTGGGAAGACCAAGACTCAAGAGGGAACCCGTCCTCCTTGGGAAGACCAAGACTCAAGAGGGAACCCGTCCTCCTTGGGAAGACCAAGACTCAAGAGGGAACCCGTCCTCCTTGGGAAGACCAAGACTCAAGAGGGAACCCGTCCTCCTTGGGAAGACCAAGACTCAAGAGGGAACTCGTTCTCCTTGGGAAGACCAAGACTCAAGAGGGAACCCATCCTCCTTGGGAAGACCAAGACTTGGATGGCCCAGCTGATAAACAGTCCATGGTTTATTACATTATGTTTAGTCTAAGTAGCCATAGGTCAACATAGGTATGGGAGTCTCAGCTACTCTGGTGGCTATATCGATCACTTTTTTCCATTTAGTTGTATAACAATTCTACACATAAATAGTTGCCCAATAATTATGCACAAATAGATGTTCTCCTATGAAAGCCAAAACACAGATGGTTCTGTGATCATGCACCAATATCTTAACAATTTTAAGAGTGCTACATCCCTCTGAAAGACTTTTTACAATTTTTGACTTTTCAGAGCCAGTTAAATATCTTTTTTGGCCCATTTTGCCTGAGAAGCTGCCTAATAATTATGCACACCTTGATATAGGGTGTTGATCTCCTTAGGCCACGCCCTCCCCCATTACACAAATACACATCACCTGATATGCTTAAATCCAATAAGCATTCAAGTTTATACAGCTTGGAGTTGGAAATTATGCATAAAAATTATGATATGGTCAAAATACTCTAATATTGCCTAATAATTATGCACACATCTTCATACCAAGAAAAGATAAATGTGACAGGTGATGTTAGTTAGTTTGATTATTATTTGGATTATTAAGAATTTTTAACTGACTAACTAGGCAAGCAGCTGTTAGAACATTGCACATACATTTTTAAATTCTCATTGCTTAGGAAAAGCAAATAATTTAAAGGGGACCCTGCATCAAGCATGCAAATCTTTAATAAGCACGAACATTTCAATCAATTGTATCAGTGGTTTTAAGACATGGAATCAATTGTGGAAAACAGCATTCTGCATTCATGTGTGCAGGCAGCTGGTAAAAACAGCCTGAAATTTGCAGGCTCTCCCAAAACACAGGGGCAATTGGGAACTCAAAAAGTGCTGCATTGTAACACTGTATCATTCCGCCTGCATGAATACAGAGTGCTGTGTGGTGAGATTATTAAAAAAAGAGTATAAGAAGCTTAATTCCCCTGAACAGTGTGTGCCATGTAAATGAAGAAGACAAGAAATAATTACTAAAGGAGAATATATGGATATTAATGAATAAAATAATTAAAAATTGAGCCAATTGTCAACAAATAAGTCAAGATATAAGAATAAAAATATCAATAAACCAAAATGGCTATTCCAAACGGTAAGTGATGAATGCCTCTCAAACTCGTTTCAAGGTTCATTGAAGCAACAAAACAGGCAGCTTCAAGATCTTCTGTCCCCCCTAATCTAACATCTGGAAACAGCAGAGGCCGGCTTACGTAACCTGGGTTAGCAGCTCTCACTGCTCAGGCACCATATGGCACATCATCAGCTGAGAACCTCTTTGCTACTGAGATAGCGACATTTGATTGCCAGTCAAGTTCAAGAGCTGCAGCAGAAAAACTGCTTTTCAGAAGTGGCTGATGAAACAGAGGTGGTGTATGACGTTAGGAACCATGACCCTGGGACCAAGCTCAAAGATTAGTTGCTGTATGAGCACAGTTTCAAAATTTCCCAGTTTGACTGGGCCATGACTTGGATTTATAGAGCTGAACACACTGAATCTCTTGGAATGACCTCGACATGGACCTAACTGACCTCCAATCAGTGCTAGAATGCTTATCCCCCCCACAATGTAACTTCAATTTACCCTGCACATAACATCCAGAACGCCCAGTATGCGTGAAGATGGAGTCTTAGGCCACTTACAAACATTACACCCGTTCAACCAGAAGAAACCCAGATGTTTGCATCCAATGTGAAGAAAGCTATCTTAGAAGAGAATGTTCACAAACATTTGTTCCATCTACAGGTCCTTCATTATACCTGACCAAACAAGACCAAACCTTTTCCCTAAATTCTTCCCTTGAACCTGAAGTAGGAAACTCATAAAATTTTGGCAGGGCTGAAAGCCAAGGTCCAAGTCTGTCTATAGCACTTGTAACTGTCAATATCAGGGCTGAGACTACAAAATGGTCCCAATGTAGATTCACAGAATTAAAGTCTTTAAAAGTAGTAACCTCACAACACGGAGAGTAGATAACCAAACAGATGACAGCCCTTGGTGGTGATAACGTCGAGAGAAATCAGTTTTGCGCCTGTTCACGGTGCACTCCAGGATGTTGAGCTGGTTGACACCTACAAATACCTCTTTGTCCACCTTGTCAACATGGTGGACTGGATGGTCAACTTAACAGCCCTGTACAGAAAAGCGATCACCAAGCTATTTTCTGAAGAAGCTTGGGTAATTTAATGTTTGCGATATATTGGATATCTTGTTTCAATCTGTTGCTGTCTTCTTTGTGGCAATATGCTGAGGAGGTAGCACTAAAGCCAGAGAAACAAGGAAGCTCAACAAACTGATCGAAAAGGTTGGTTTGATTCTTGGACAATGCTCCCTGGACAGTTCTGGGGTGGTTATGGAGACGGGGACACTGAACAAACTATACATCCTATACAGTAAATCACATCCTCTCCAGCAGAGTACATTTAATAACACTCATTTACCTCCTTGCTGTAGCAATGAGTGGATTAGAAGGTCATTCTTACAAACTGCACTCCGGAACAGTACTGTGTGGGATATTACTGTGCACTGAGCCTATTCCTAGAATAAGCTCATTGGGCATCAATTGCACTTTTGTATTTGGATGCCTTCTGTTTACTATTTACTGCACTGCATGTCATTTATTGTGGATGCTCTGTTGATCATATGTGCTTTGCTACACATACCTGCTACATTGTTTCATTCCTGTCATTTTGCACTGTTTGCATCATTTATTCCAGTAATTTATCTTGATTCATCATTCATCTTCACATTACTCAGAGGAGCAGTGTATAAATGGCCAAATTTACTCTATAATTCCTTTTTTATTTTTAATATTTCTTAAAAACCTTTACTTGCACTTTTACCATGTTTTATGTCTCCTGGCATGCCAACTCTGGACTATTATAATGAATTGCCGTTAAACATAGCTCATCCTTCTGCTTGCATTCTGCCTTTACTTGCGCACTCTCTCTCTCTCTCTCTCTCTCTCTCTCTCTCTCTCTCTATCTATATCTGTCAATCCATCCATTGGATGTATTTCTTAAAGACTGCTGATTTTACTCTCTATGCATTGGGGAAGTTTTTTATTGGGCTCACAGTGGACCTTACTAATTGTTCTGGAGAGGAAGAAGAATGTTTAGTGGTATATACGTTCCCATGACTCCAACAACCATACCATAAAAGCCACTTATCTTTTTCCAAGTACAGAGGCGTGCTGTGACATGTTTTGATGTGCTTTGACATTCAACATTTTTGAATATTGGACCTTCTGTCAAGCCTTCAGCTGGCAAACGGAGAATATCTCAAAGACTGAATTGGTGACAAGGTATAGATTGTACAAGTACACTAGAATGCCCTTTGGCTTCTGTAATGTGCCTGGCACATTCCAAAGAGTAAAGTGATTTGTGCTGTGTGGACTACATACTTTGTTTTTATGCTTGGATGATGTGATCATCCTCGGAAAAGATCATCAAGCATATCGCAGAGGTTTTTCAGAGGCTGTGTGCCTACACACTAATGCTCAAGCAAAAGATGTGAACAATAGTTTCATCTGAAGAAAAGAGCCGTGGGCCCCTTTTGAGCATCTAAACATACCCTCTCCACAGCACTCATTCTAACTTTTCCCACTTCCGATAGCCAAAGTCAAATTTATTTATATAGCGCTTTTTCAACACGCCTTGTTACAAAGCAGCTTTAAAAATGTTTGGGTCCAGATCTCTAATGAGCAAGTCTGTTTATTCTCAATACCGATACCTCCAGCCACAGCACTGGGGCCATCCCTTCACAAATGCAGTGAAGAGAGAAGAAATTAATAGCTTTTGCCAGCTCTACGCACTCCCATGCAGAAGAGGTACTGCATGGCAAGACGGAACTTACTGGTAGTGGTCAGGTGCGCAAGACAGCTCTGTCTTTCCTTGTTAGGAAAGTTAGGAATAAGAGCAGCTTGAGGGGAAGCTTACTAGATGGCTTGAAGAATTCTCAAAGCGCAATCTTCTGATTGAGCATCAAGCAGGCGCTCGCCACTCGAATGCAGATAGCGTATTCAGAGAAGGCAGGGCCGAACATCTGTGGGACCGATAACGCTGGTTATCGGAGCAGGAGATTTTAGCATGCATCTTACAGTGTGACTTAGCTGTCCGACCCTACCCTTTTACAATGGGTATCAGACGATTCTCTACGTATGAAAGATAACATCAGAAATCCCAGCAATTAGAAAATACTTGCTCTGATGGCGACAAAGTTGAAACATATTGTAGAAACCTATATTACTGCTGCCATGTTACCAGCAGCCAGGCTCCTTGCTTGTGCATGTAAAGCTAGGGATTGTTCTGTTACGACAATGTCACCCGTCTCTCACAGAAAAGTCTTGAGTGTAGTGAAAGGGGCTAATGTTACAGGCTTGTGTGTTTTTAAAGCAATTATACAGCCTATGCACTAAAGCTTTTTAATGTACCATCATAGAGTTTTATGTGTGCTCTGCACCAGACAATGGCATCTCTTAACAGGGGGTATATCTTCGTTTACACTTCCTCTTTTTTATTTGGTTGATTAAATGTATGCTTTAGTGTGAATTATTATCACAGTAAATCCACTGGCACTGGGCAAGAGCATCACCTCTTTTGCATTTAAGTGTACAGTCCTGGAATCATTTATTTTTAGCCATTAAATCAACCATTCAACTTTACTGTAAATTGTGTATATCCTTCCATGTATACATGACAAGAAATGATCATTCTGAAAACATTTAAACAAATTGACATTTGTTTCAAACCACATTGTGAAAGTAACTGCCCACATTACCCCTGTTGCAGGTTTTCTGTCAAATCTGTCATGGGGGGGGGGGGGCATCATGATTCTTTAGTATGGGGATAAATGTCCTTTATATGTCCTATACTTTACAAAAACTTTGAAAAGAGAGACTTCTTTTTTTTACAAATGCCACTTTAGTATGCTTTAAACACCTCACCAAAATTTAAACCAAGAGCTTATTTTATAGTATAAGAGTAGGTGTTTTCTCCCATATAACACTTTTGTGAGGGTGGGAAATGTCAAGGTGAGTTGTTAGGTAGGACTGGATAGCTACATGTTTTATTATAAAATCCTCCCAGTATGTGGAAGCGATAAGCATTGTCAATCTATAGTGTGTGTGTGTGTGTGTGTGTGTGTGTGTGTGTGTGTGTGTGTGTGTGAAATATAGGTGGTCAGATATGCTGTGTAGGATGTTTGTCATCTCCTGAACTACATTTTCCTCTTTCAATCTACTTCTCTGCATTATTCTCTCTCCCCATCTCCTAGTTAAAAACAAATCTGTTGTCTGGTGTGTTACAGACAGACTCTTTCTTGCTTCCATTTTCTCTCCCACTCTGTGTAATTAATTCAAACAAGAACGTAATATCTGACAGTCTAATAACCGGAGACGTGGAGAGGATTGTGCACACCATCCTCTGCTTTCTCACTCTGCGCTCACACAGCTCTGCCAGCTCTTACTTGTCCTACAAGATTTATAAAAAAGAGAATAAAAAGGCGCGTAGGAGCACAGATTAGCTGAACAAACAACTGTCCAAAGATATACAACTGACAACTGCCTACTCACTATGACTTTTTGATGAGTTTTACCATAAAGGACAGTTTATGAATTCCAAAGACTAACATTGCAAAGTGGTAGGCTGGCTATCTATTTTTCTTTTAGGAATTTGTTTTTAGAACTTGCATTACAATTGCACTTATCACCTTTGGCGTGATTTCATCTGTGGCTCAGTGGCACTGCTACCAAGCTCAAAACCAAATGCATCATCTTGTTTGGTTGTTTACCATCATTATTTTTTTAGATTTTATGACTCATGATGAGTGCTACCCAGCTCACGATAGGATCACGACATCATCAAAGGACGATGTGATTTCATCAATCAAAGTGACGATGAAACATACATTTGTTTACTTATTACCAAATTATACAAACAATAAATCAATGTAACATGGGTTATTAGTGGAGTTGATCAGCACTCAATAAATCAGCTAGTTATTTATAGAGCTGCTTCATGCTGCACCTGCCATAGTCCCCTTATCAGTGTTGTATTCAAGCCTAAGGCGTCAAACAATCCATCCATTATTAGGAGAACACGAGCTAAAGACCCTGACATATAGTGGCTCAGGCCTATCTGCAAGTTTACAGACATGTCTATACCGCAATGAATCTTTGAGCCATATTGTTCCATCCTACCTTGCTGCCTGTGGGTCCCTTATCAACAATTACCCATCTTCATGTAGTGCACAATTTCTCTACCTGTGGTAAGCTGCATCTCATATGGTTCCGGCTCAGTGGCGGTGTCAAACTTCTCTTCATTTTACCATTTGTGGCTAAGAAAAAAGTGACAGGATCTCGGTGTCGCATCCTCATTACAAAGAAAGGAGGTGATGGGATAGTGTTAGGCAGTGTTAAAGTACAAAGCTGATGTACCTTTTGTGATACATGCATGTGTGATCCTGACTCAAAGCAGATACCTGACTCCTCAGAATCGGAGCTTCTGTCCGCATGTGGGAGGCTGTAGTTGCCTCAGGTTCACTGACTTTATTCATGAGGCTATAGAGCCAGCAACCATGTCAAAAAGACAACATGATATAAATGTTCTATAACTAATCTATGCCTTTGAATACATAAAAAACAGACTCACTGATTACAGTCCAACTCTGTACCAGTGAAAACCTAGTTCGGATCAAACTCCTCAGTCCATTTGCCTCAGCAATCTCTCTCCATGAGTGGCTCAGATTTGCATCCTGATCAGAGTTATCATCAGGTCTCTGACTGCACTCTTGATGCTTACAGCAGCCAAGAGCTCTACATGCAGTGGCTCCTCCAGCGCTGGCACTTGTCGGGTCACCATGCTCACTTGTTATCCGATGAGCAATGGTGTATGGCCTGCCAGAAAAACTACCTGAAGCATATGACTACGATTACTTCCGGACGGAAGGAGAACAGGTCTACTCCACCAGAAGAACCAGGAACGAGGAAAAAAAGAGACCTTTGATAACAGCTCAGAATTGGACCAAGAAGCTGATGAAATCATCTTTGATGGAGAAAGCTCCAAACAGACCACAGTGGGAAGAAAGGCAAATATGCCATGATTCAGTGAAAAGGAGATTTCCTTCAAACATTTGGTATCGAGATAGAATGAAAAGATCCAGAATTTATCAAGCCTGTGGACTAATAATTCCCTACAATTACACAATGCCTACAATGCCACAAATACTCTTACATAGAGTACGAGTTTCTACACAAATATAGAATACACAATACACAAATACATTTTATGTTGAAAATTTTGACGTACCACTTTATCCAATATACATTTGTATGAATTATTGCACATCCTGTTCACACAACCTTCTGCACATATGTCAAAAGGACAGCTCTGAAAAAAATGCAACAAAAATGTAATAAAGTAGACCAAAAAGTGATTTGAACCTCTTTAGGAGCATTTAAGTTTGTGTGTAATACTGTGTGTGTAATACTGTTTTTGACTGCTAACATGGCTAGAAATTCATCATGGCAAGCAATGCTTTCAGAATCAGAATCCACTGACCCATCAAGTCATGTGGTTAATTTTTAACCGTCTTCATTGTAGCACAGAGAGAGATTACATAACACGCGGCTCAGATGTTAGCAAGCCCTCAGGCTTGCCATTGTTGTGTACTCAGTCCGAGCTTCCAGACTGTATTCATATATATATATATAAAAGAAGATTCAACATGAGTAACTGCCGTGTACTGTAATAAGAGATGAAGAGATATTCAAAATGGTAGTGAAGTACACAAGGATTCCAAAGAAACAGGATGTTTCAGACAGAGGACCTTCATCAGCTGTGCAAGCAAAATGTTTTGAATGTGTACAAATTTCCTACAAGTTCAGAAGCACTTTGCACGCACGGCTGATGAAGGACCTCTGTCCGAAACATCCTGTTTCTCTGGAATCCTTGTGTACTTCACTACCATTTTATAGCTCTCTCTCTCTCTCCCTCTCTCTCTCTACCTTTCTCTACCATCAACACAAGCAGGCTGGCAGGATGCATATGTGATATTTCATTTTCCCCCTTTCAAATGCCAAGAGCTATGCCCTTATCAGCTAGCATAATAACATTTCACTTTCTATACATTTTTAAGCACAGAGTACTCTTTTTAGTAGATTAAAATTTATATTACTAATTACTCCTTCACGGATATTAATACAAAAATCTAGTGCTTCAAATTGCCAGGTGTCCAGGAAGTCTAGTTATGTTTAGAAAAGTCAAGGTTTCCATTAGTATCACGACATGTGTGTAGAGTACCTTGTACATTTTTACATTTAAGGCATTTAGCTGGTTCTTTTATCCAAAGCGACTTACAATTCTGAGTGAACACAGCTTGAGCAATTGAGGGTTAAAGGCCTTGCTCACGGTCCAGTCAGTGGCGACTTCACAGCGGTGGGGCTCAAACCGGCAACCTTCCAATTAAAAGTCAAGTACCTTAAGCACAGAGCTGCCAAGCCCCCAAAATCAGCATGTAGTCATAAATTCCAGAAAATATCTTTAGTGTCAATAATGGACTTTTTCCATTTAGTGGATTAAACCCCAGAATTTAAAAAGTAGGTTAGAGTCAGAATTATGTGTGTATTTAATCTTGGTTTTAATATCATCTATTTGTTCATTAGGTTTATGGATTCTTTTAATTTAGCTACTATCTGTTTGCCTCCTGCTGTATTTAAACACTTCAGATTGCAATGACCTTTAACAGTGCTTGTTAGCTTTGTTGGAATTAAAGTTGAAGCTTCTTCACGTTTATGTATATATGTACTAAATGACCACTTTATTACTATTAGCAACACCTGGCTTTTCCTGGTTGGAGTTTCCCTATAGGGAAATTAGACACATGACCCTAGAGTACAGCAAAAATTAAATGGCCAGTTTTCCTGGGATCATTTTCAGTGTGACTCCACATTAGAATGTATCCACATAAAAATTTGTGATTTGATTGACTTCGAATAAGGCATGGTCATTGCTGCTAGACTAGCTGGGGCCAGTATTTCAAAAATTGCCAATTCCCCGCTTGCCCTCCATTGGGTGGTCATTTTCCTTCAAGGTCGGGTGCTCTACCAGAGGCCTGGGAGCTTGTGGTTTCGGCACTCTTCTGGATAGAGATCTCAAATATTGTTCTTGGGATCTGCTGGAGCCATTCCCCGGTTTGGGGATCACAGCCTCTAGTACTTCTATTACCTTGCACATCTTTTCCAGCCCTACTCCCAGCCCTTGGTATTTCTTGAGCTTTTCATGTTCCTTATTCCTATGTTGCCATCACTTGGGATTGCTTTTCTGCTATTTATCCACCACTACTGTGTCCGGTTGGAACAGCAGCAGGGACGTCCGATACTTGATTGTTGCTCATGCTGTTGGCATGAAGCTGACCTCTAGGCTTGTCTTCCACAGTTCCATTGAGTTCTTGATGGCCTCAATCATTCCGGATAAATCATTCAATCTATCCATGTGTCTGGCTTTCTTGTAGTCAGTCCAGGTGGTGCACAGATTGGTCTGTCGGGTTTTACAGTCTTCAGTAACTGTTTTATCCCTTGGTATCTGGGGCTTGGCTCCTCTGGTTTTCCTGCCAATACTTTTCTGGGCCCTGCTCATGCACTGAGCCATGTGCCTACTCAACCACAACAATGCCTGACAGGAGTTGTGCAGAGGTAGGTTATCAGCCAGCAGTTGGATGCAATTGCCACTTTCTGGGAATCCTTCAGGATCAGGACTACCCGGCATTTAACTTCTTCAGCCTGTTGGACTAATATGTATATAAACTAATGTAATATATAAAGGTCAGTGATGGGGCGTTGATGCACATGTCTGGCCACCAGAGGTCCTCATCCCCAGAATTCTAGTAGTCTTCTGTTTCTGATTCTTGTATATTTTTACCCTTGCATGTCTGATCTCTGGTTCCTGCCTCTGACACTTGGCTGGTTTGTTTACTAAAGTTCCCTGCACATGGATTCCTGTTCTGTGTCTGAGTTTTTACCTCACTTAGAACTGCATGCTTCAAAAGTACTTTGCTTGCATAATTGATGAAGGACCTCTGTCCTTGCAAATCCTGGCAATTTGAAGCACTAGATTTTTGTATTAATACCCGTGAAGGAGTAATTAGTAATATATATTTCAACCCACTAAAAAAGAGTACTCTGTGCTTAAAAATGTATAGAAAGTGACATTGTTATTATGCCATCTGATAAGGGTGTAGCTCTTGGCGTTTGAAAGAGGGAAAATGAAGTATGATCACATATGCATCCTGCCAGCCTGCTTGGGTTGATGGTCCTGGTGTGGGTGTACAGAAAGAGAGAGAGAGAGATTTAAAATGGTAGCGAAATATACAAGGATTCCAGAGAAACAGGATGTTTCGGACAGAGGTCCTTCATCAGCTGTGCATGCAAAGTGCTTCTGAACTTGTAGGAAATTTGTACCAATTCAAAAGCACTTTGCTTGCACAGCTGATGAAGGCCCTCTGTCTGAAACATCCTGTTTCTCTGGAAACTCTGTGTACTTTACTACAGTTTTGAATATCCCTCTCTCTCAAATATATATGCTGGAGTCCATATTTGCACATTATAGTTCCATAATTTACACACCTTCGTACCTGGACATGCCTAATCATCTATTCTCTCCTTCTGCCGGAGGTACACCTACCCTTGATGTTATAATGTCACTGAGCTTCAATCCGTCTCAGATGCCATGGCTCCTCCCACCAGCCCTGATGCCTCCCTGCTGTAGCCCAAAACATCTCCACCAAAGCCAACTACTTTTCCTTTGACCTTGACAGACGTTCTCATGCGAGATGGGTTTAAAAAAAACACACACCTAAATCAGACTAGGACTAGAAAACCAGACATAATAGACATATATTACTTATTTCTTTATTTTTATTTTCTCTCCCACTACTTATTCTGTTCTTTGTTGTTAAAATTGTTACTAGTGTAGCATCTGTTGTTGGCCAGAAAACGATGGGACCCCCCCCCGTGACAACGGCTGTTGTATAAGCGCTATATAAATACATTTGACTTTGGTAATAATGGACCCAATGTGTGCCAAGCAAATATCCTCCACATCATTACACCACCAGCAGCAGGAAGGAAGCAACTACGCTTTCATGTCGTTTATGCCAAATTCTGACCCACCATCAAAATGTCGTAACAGAAATCAAGACCCATCAGACCAGCCAACGTTTTTCCAATCTTCTCTTGTCCAGTTTTGGCGAGCCCATGCAAACTGTAGCTTCACTTGCCTGTTCTTAAGTGACAGTAGTGGTACTCAGTGTGGTCTTCTACTACTGTAGCTCATCAGCTTCAAGGTTCAAAGTGTTGTGCATGTTTTTGTACACACACACACACACACACACACACACACACACACACACACACACAGAGACCAAATCCCTCCTAATCTGAGATAAAATACTTTGTTCTGTCTGAGTGGTTTCTGAGGAGAGCACGGGGCAGTTGTAACATACAGCAGACTACATCACTGTGTAAGTGAGGGGATTGTGTCAAAGATCAGAGTAGAACAGATAAAGTTGGCCACCTGAATTACATTACTAGGATTCTCAATTGAAAAAGCTTGGGCTAGCTTTATTAGCAGATTTTTAATTTCATCTTTAATAAAAAATATTACTATTATTTTATTATTCTGTAGTCAGTATAAGATTTACTTTCCATACAGTAATGTGGAGATCATGGTGAGATGGGTTTGAACTGAGGCCAAGGGGCACCAGAGAATAGCACAACATGGCATGTGCCACAGTTGAGGGCCCCTAGAAAAGGAAGCAACTTTGGGAAGTGCCCAGCCAACTATAGCTCAAAAGAAAACCACGGACCAAAGAAGAAACTCAAAAGACAAAAACAGGCCATCAGAACCTCAGAGGAGGAACTAACACTGAAAGGAAAGTTGTCACAAAGACTGAAGGCAGCCACCCTACCCGGGACAGGAAGTAAATGTGAGCTCTGACCACCAGACCAAAGAGCCAGCTCCCTGGAATAGCAGCAAGAGCACCCATTTAACCTTCTTAAGTGACAATCTCCTTCACAAACATAAAGAAGTGCAAGCTGAGGAAAGCCATACTGACAGCATGAACCCTGTCTGGCGGAACTAAGGGATCACAATCTACCCAGCAAGCTACAGCTCAGCCTTGCAACAAAGCCTTGAGGGTAGAGCTGGCCAAAGGCTCAGAAAGAGGAGAAGAGAGTTTTTACCCCCAGATAGCTATTCTTAAGCTGGCATTATTAGCAGTTTTATTGCAGAGCTTAGAGAAGCCAAGAGACAACTCAGAAAATCGAGAGGAAATACCAATTTACCAGCTTGGTCAATATTGCATATTGCAAGTGAACTCAAGACAGAGCGCTGAGGTGAAAGAAAGCTTCTCTTAAATAATACCAGGCACAAGGAATGCTAGTAGTCCAACTAAGTGGGAGCTCTGTACCACCCTCTAGTGGCTGGGGTCGGCTTAGCGGATGACCCCATCCACAGACGGTGCCATTACACAAAGATCGGGTTACAGCACTTTGTGATTTTTCTGTGGTTTGACAAACAAGGTGCCTGGCTTTATGACTAGCAGCAAGGCAGCACAGTGTGACATACAAGCTAAGATGTGAAGGACTTACCGTGCAGCATTCAGTGCACCTTTAGTCGGTGCTCAGCAAGCTGACCCATTAGTGTATAAACTCTGAGCATTATGGCTTAGGGCCAGTACTGATGGGTATGTAAGCCAAGAGAGGAAGGGAAGAGAGAGACAGTCCATCTGTTTAAAATTACACATTTTACAGAAAGAGAGGGCAGATCGACTTTACAGTGCCCGCTCTGGAAATGATGCAGCTCAGACATCTTGCCAGTAAAGCTTTCTTTATGCTGAAATCATAGCCTAGTCGCAGCACTTGGGTGAGCACAGATTTCCATGCACATGCATACATAAACTGGAAAGCTGACTTGCACCCACGCATTCACACGTTTGTAAATGTGGATTTCACAAGTGTGTGAGGGAGGCTTTAACCATATGCCTCCTCCATATGCAGTGCTCAGTCTGATGTAACAAACGTCAGCTAATGTTAGCAAGGATCAAACATAAGCCATATGCTATTAAGGAATAAAGCACAAGCCACATTGGGTTTTATATGAAATTCAAAATATCTTTAATGGATTTCCTACTTGTTTGCACATCATTGCCTTAATTACTCACAACAGGTAGTAGTCAAATTATTTCTCACCTTCTCTGGATAAGGTTTGACTAACAAACAAACAAACAAACAAACAAACAAAAACAAGGACTATGTGGGTTTTTATGAAGCTTAAATGTAGTGACATTTACATGTATATAAGATATACTCTATACCTGCAACCTTTACCGTACATAATCTGCCAAAATGTGTGAGACGATGCATAACTGGACAGAATCAAAGCAGGACTTTCTCCTGAACTTCTGCTCCTCCCTCAATCACCGACTGGTTGCCAGGGGTGTGCTGAGTACCTTCCCTGGTGTTTGCTCCATCAGGCCCCTAATGCCTCCAGGGGGCTCTGAGGTGGTTGGTTGGATGTGAGCAGTGATGTTCACTGGGGATCACAGAGGGGCTGGTATGCTTAGCACCAGACGCTGCTCCTTTTTTCACACACCCCCTAAGCTTACCTCAGTGATCAGTTTTGATTTTCCAGCCTCACGGCAGCCTGCCTTATTAGCATTGACATGTTTTTATTTCCCCTGCATAACAGCAGCAGAATACAGGGGCAAGTACAATCTAGAATCCACCCTAGGCTTTCTTTTAGCTCTCTTGTACATGACATATTGATGTACCTTCTAACCAAGAAACAACTCAGCTGACAGTTGTCCGTTTACTTTTGGTCCCCTAAAATTGGAAGAATACATTAGTACATTAAAAACACTGCACGATTCCTTCCATATGTTCGCATAACTAAAGCTGACATTAATTTCATTTAAATTCCAAAATACAAGAGAATAGAGACAAACAAAAATGGCACATACTTAATTATGAACTGCCCTGTAAAAATTTGGTCCGCTTAATTGACTTTTAATGCCCCAAATATGGAGCTGTGTTGACTGTCCAGGTAGTGCGCTTTCCCCCTCAAATATGGGTCACCTTAAAAAGTAATTATTGAATAGTGAAAGGTAACAATATCTGTCTAAGATAATGACAGCTAGCGTTATGGTTTGGTAAGTGTATTAGTTATAGAGTGGCATTTTTTCAGCCATTTATTTACCATTCAATAAAATAAGGCATAGCTATTTTACTTCATTTTTTCATTTTATTTTAATAATTATTTGTTCATTTTATATGCACTTTCTAATGGAAGAACAACATTAATCTGTAAAATAGGTAGAGAGCAAAGGGTGGGGAGGCAAAACAATAAATCCGTATGGATGGAAAGAACATCACCTAGGGTCTGTGAGCAGATTCTGAGAGAGTGGTTTTGGCGCCTACCAAATCTCCCCAACCGCCATGCTGCACGCCGCACCGGGGGACTAAACCGATGGTTTGACTTCTGCTTTCATGGCATCTCCATTCTGTATTAAATAAGTACAGTAAAAGCAGCTAGAGCACTACACAGGGCCTGAAAAAACCCAGCCGACCCGTCCATCACTCCACAGTCAGGCAAAAAAATGTAATAGTGAAGAAATGACTTCATAAAGTCAAAAAACACAGCCCACTGTAGGCGAGTCGGAAGCCATCCTACCCATCCTGCGTTTTAGTGTTTTGCATATAAAAATGTAATTTGTTTAATTGATCAAATTACAGGAAAGGAAAAATATGGCTGAGACAAACACAAATGTTTAATTAACTGTGGGTACTAAATGCACTGGTAGTAATATTTGGTTTAATACTTCAAGCCATATTAAGCTTTTTTAATCAGTTTAAAGGGCAAGAAAAAAAAAACCTCTAAACATTACTACTTTGTTCTTAGATTACAGATTCATACTTTTGGTAGTAGAGAGTATTTATTACCAGTAATATGTGAGAGTAGGCTTGTGTTCCAATGTCATTGTTTTAGTACATTTACCCACATTAACCTTTTCCACGTTGTGTTTTAAAATCTCCTCAGAGAGTCATAATTTGCCTTCCTTTAAAAAGGATGCAAGAGGCGTAGCCATCCACTACAACATGTTGCTGTTCATGGTCTATTCATGTTCAGTTACAAACACAAACCTGCAAGAAATGAAAATTGGAAATACAAATACAAGAATTTAAAAATATATGAGAATAAAACAAAATATAATAAAATGTACAAGAGCTTTAAAAATATATATTTAAAAAAATCAAGATAATGCACTTCATTTTTAACTGACCATTTATTTATATAAACACAGCCCTCTGAAGCATGCGTTCTTCTTTCTCTTACATTTCTACCTTATTACCATTTGAAATGTTACAATGTTAATTGTAATATACATTATTATATATTATTATACCCTAACTGTAATAATGACAGTAAACATACTGTTATGGTAATAAGATAAATGTAAACTTTAGCTTTTTGTGTACCATACACCTGCAGTCTTTTATGTTTGGATTAACATTTTAGAATAATGTTATCACTCCAACAAACTATAACTCCAGATTTCTATAAAAAAATAATTAATAATAACACGCAGGCATGCTGGTTGAGGACGTGCCCTGCCTTGGAATACTCTCTCTCTGACGGCACACAGTGTCCAACATAACATTTATCCCCCCACAGCAGATCAGAGTTTTCCTGCCCCATGAATATCTTTAAGATAATTTTTTTTTTCCCATAAAACATAAAATGTAACATTGTACAAGTTTAGGTCTGTTTGTTGTAGTTTCAGGAAGTCCCATCAGCAATGCAGTAGTTGAGAAAAGGCCAAAAGCTTTCTTAGCATCTTGCAGATAGAGATAGGGTCACACTCGTGCTAGATTCCTTAAAATGACAGGATGCAGTTATAGTAATATTATTAATCTGTTGTTGAAAAGTTAAATCAGTCTAGACACGACTGAAAAAAAGGTCTCAGTTCTGGGAGATATAAGACAGAGGAGCATTGATGAGTACATTTGTAGAATGGTGGCCTTTCTAAGGACCAATGGGCTGGTGTCACGCTCCCATGATGCCATGTGGCTTTTTGTTAATGTTTCCTTCTGTCGGTGTGTGTCATGTGCCGAGTTTCCGCTTTGTCTTTGACCACGCCCCCACGTCTGTCTCTCTTCTAGTTCCCACCCATGTCTGGTTATCCGACTTGTTAACCAATGTATAAAGCTGTTGAACGTAGTTTACGTCTGTTTAATTGGATTGGATTAATGCTGTCACTTTTTTGTTTGTTTTCACGTGTCTTGCTTTTGCTTTGATTAAACGGACTGTTTGTCTTGACCTCGACTCATGCTCGCTTTCTGCTTGCCTACTCACAGCTGGCTCGTGCTGGTAACCTGATGGGGCGACCTGGGAATCCTGAATTCGGAAGCCTGCACTTCTAGGTTTTACATGGTATAAAAATATTCAGAAAATAAATATATTGGGGTTTTTGGGTGCGAGAAGGCTGGGTTTGATTGGGTTCTTTGAAGAGATCATGAAATTTCATACATTTGAAGTTGATCCCAGTACACTAACTAGAGGAGCTGTTTTTAGTTTGTAAATAGAAATGCACAAAAAACCCGGTGAATTGGTCACTTTTGGCTGATATCTGCTCCTTAATACATGTGGAGACCAATAATGTAATGGAATAATGTTACATAAAGTAGTAGTAGTTGTTGTTTTACTTTATTGGGCAACTATTACATTATCAGGCTTTATTACATTCTTGGCCAATTACAAATTATTTCATTTCATTTCTAGACTTGAGCTGTATAGTTTAAAATCCAGTACTGGGACACACACACACACACACACACACACACACACACACACACACACACACACACACACACACACCACCATTTAGCTTTGAGCTATCATGGCAAAGATGACTTCATATACTAGCAAAAATGAGTATTTTCTTATGAAGTAAGATTTTAATGGGTTCAAATTTGATAACAGTTTCTCATTTTAGTTCTCTGTCAGAAAGGTTAAAAATCTGTGGTAGGTGGTTTTGTTTTTGTCTCAAATTATTTAATATTTCCAAAGAATGTGAATTGTTACATAGGTGGCCTTTAAAAATCATATCTTTCTTAAAAATCTAACCAAAAAAGCTTAAGAGCCTTCTCAAAGTGGTTTGCCAATGCTTATGACCAGTTAACATCACAGATGAACTGACTCATGACTGTAATTGGTGGGAACAATGCCACTGGCTCAAATGGGTCAGCAACTAGCCAATCAACTTGCCTGACATACTTTTTACTCGGCCATTACACCATTGTTTATGTTGAAACCTGGCACAGACGCAACTGGCGCCCACCAGTAGGCTCTTGGTAACTGCACAAGCAGCAGGTATTTCTCATTCACTTTCCACCAGTTCTGGTATGCACATGTTCCCTGCAGTATTGGTGAAGTTCTGCTTGAGTTGAGTCCACTGTTCATGTTGTAGTCCTTGCTGAATAGGATTGCTATGGCCAACGTGACCATTTTGCCATTGACACCCATGCACCGGTTTCTCCACGCAACGCTGTGGTAGTACATCTTGAGTGCAAGATAAGTATTAGCTCCTCCATGACTATCAGCTGTCAAATCCAGGCATCAGAGAGTTCGGTGAACACTCTCTCTGACAGAACTGCAGATACTGCACATCACAATCTCAACTTGTCACAACTTAAGAACGCCACACTCGATAGCTCCAACAAAACCAATTACTGACCGGTATCATTTTTCTTCTCAAAGGCTCTTGAAAACGCAGTTTACAAATCATCTTTTTTCCTCATGCAGAACCAGCTATATGATCTCAATCAATCTGGCTAAAAATTTGCACATTCAACAGAAGCAGCCCTCATAGCTGTGACAGAAGCCATGTAGCCAAGCTGTCATTTTACTGCTACTAGACCTTTCAGCAGCCTTTGACACAGTAAACCTCAATTCTCCTTTCTGTTCTCTCCAGCCTTGGTGTGATTGTCTCTGCATGGAAATGGTTTCAGTCCCATCTGGTCCTATTGGGTAACATGGAGAGGATCCACATCCAATCCAATCCATGTGGGCTTTCTACCAGTGTTCCCTAGGGCTCAATATTGGGCCTGCTTCTCTTTGTATACTCACTCTCTTAATGATGCAATATCTTCTCCTACTACTGCTATTCTGACGACACCCGATTTATTCTTTCCCACCCTCTGACATACAGGTTTCCATATGTATCTCAGCATGCTTGACTGACATTGTCATGGATGACAACCCAGCACTTGAAGCTTAAACCCAGTGCAACTGAACTTCTGTACATCTCAGGAACTCCCAGCCCTTGCTATGACCTCACAGTTTCTATCCAACCCCCTGGTATCACCATCTGAAACTGCTTGTGGCCTGGGCATTACTTTGGACAACCAGTTGTCATTCTCAACTCGTGTTTCAAACCTGACCTGGTCTTGCAGATTTCTCCTTTGTAATATATGAAGAATTCGGCCCTTTCTCTCACAGGAAGCTGCGTAGGTGTTTGTGCAGTCTCTTGTAATCTCAAAGCTAGACTATTGCAACTCGCTACTTGCTGGTCTTCCTCCAAAAGCCATCAAATCTCTACAGCTTTTCCAGAATTCAGCAGTTTTCAGTGGTATGGCTTTTATTTGTAGAACTAAAATGAGAGGAGTTGTATTTTGAAGTCATTTTTGTGATGAGTGCTGTTGTTAGCTCTGCATCCCTGTTCTCACAATGGCATCTTCAGGTAACTAAGCTAGCCATTAATTGTTGAACTGTGGAACTAACTTTAGCTGGGTGCTTTGCTTTTAAATGAGCATGTGTATTTATTGTTGACTTATGATAAGCCAACTTTACATGCAATGTTTGCATTTTACCTCATTTTCTTTTGTCTTGGAAGAAATTCCACACAGGACTACATTCCATAGTTTCAACATTATTATTATTTTTATCTTTAAAATAAAAACAAAACAGACTCAAGCTGAATTTGAAGTGCCCTCTGGTGGAATATAGATTAGACATCTTAGTTTACTTAAATATGAGAACGAATAATGTTTAAAAAAAGCTACCTTGCATGTAGTTGAATTTACTAATTAATTTATAAACTTGTGTGACTATTTGATGAAAGACTTCTGTCCAAAACATCCTGTTTCCATGGAAAACCTTCAGTGCAATTTCCACCATCATTTACAGTACGAACACTGTACTCATTACCTTGGAATATTGTTCAAAAATATTACACACACACACACACACACACTTTTAAACATTCAACAGCTCTTTATCAATTCAGAACAAAACCCAAGGTTTCTTGCTCTAAATTGTGTTCTCCCTTGTCACATTTTCCATTCCACTTAATTTTTTATTATTTTTTTTTTTTGTGATACAGAAAACACAAATAAATTCAATGTGCACTTCAACAATGTAGCAGTAAGTTTAAATGATACAATCTGTTCTTCAAATGGTAGATCTCTTCAAGTCAAATGTATGCATTCTGTTGTGTGGCTGTTTTTAGCTTTTGGTGCAGCCACTTGTGGTTATTTCAGACTATTTGTCTTGACTGTTGCTGCTCCGTGTTTCACCATCCTGGATAATGGAAAGTTTACTGAACATTAAGTTTATGTACCTTTTCCTGACAATTATCTAAACTCCATAATTCCATGTAATACCAAATTAAAATAATCTAACTTTGCTTCATATATCTTAACTGCTTTAGCATCTGACATAAAACACCAAGGTAAATGACAAATAGTTTCAATTATCTTGTAGAATACATTGTAGATGTTAACTTCTGAGTGGTGCATAAAGTAAAAACAAGGATTAAATAATGGCTAAAAAAAAAGAAAAGAAAAAAGCATGAACTGCTGCTTTGTTTGAATCAGGGAAGAAGAGCTTATGCTTGCTGGCAGCAGACCAAGCAAAAAAAAAAACTTTGAATCTACATGGTTCACATGGATGGCCTATTTTATATTAATTCAAAAGGCATGAATGAAAGTGTCACCTAGTATAATCCAGTCTGCATGGGCTAGTGACCTAAATACAACCTACAAAGCGCATATGTGTCTGTGTGTGTGTGATATATATATGTAATATATGTATGTGGGTGGGTGAGTGGGTGAGTGGGTGGTGGTGTGGCCTGTGCTGAGTCATCAAAGAGTCATCCGCTTGTGAGGGTATGACAGTAATAAAAAAATAAATAAAAGTTTGAAACAGTGTAATTAATTTTAAACCTTATCCCCATCAGTAATAATAATAACAATGATGAGGAAAATGTTTTATTTATGTAACACCTTTCCCAAACTCAAAGGACAATTTACAAAAACATGACAAACATTGAATTATTATATAACAGTGGTGTGACGGAGAATGAAATCCGTGCGACACTCCCAGTCTTGGCTCCTCCTACTCTCCAACACTGGTGAATAGCAGCATGGCGATAGCAATGCTAAGACAGGCCCTCATCCACCTGTTCCTCGTTCCCCTTCCCTGCTGTGTAGCCCTACTTGTATTCACTCTGTCAAAATGTCCCTGTAACCCAACTGCACTATGAGTTGTTCTTTTTCTCTGCTTATTTAATTTACAACACAAGACTGACTTTTTGGCTTTGCCTTACCTAGTTTAACATAATTTCACTTATCCACCAACTCTTGCTGGTTATGTTGCCTTCAAGTACAGTAACCCCCATCCAGATGCAATGGCTTCAGTGCAAACTATTTTAACCATAGCTACTCCAGAAAGAGCCATAGTGAAGTCTGTCCAAGTAGGAACGGCCTTACAGTGGGTCACCACTGTGTGGGAGAGGTATGTGCCCAAGGTAGAGACATACAGCTGGTTTTTATCTTCCATCAGGGTAGTGTTTGGCCATCCGATGGATGGCAGTAGTGCAGTAGACTGCAAACCAGATGGGATGTGCAGTGGGGCATAAATAACCACCACACAGTTCCTTCATGGAAGGAGTCACATTCAGAAATAACAGTTTTTCTTAACTAGCATGTCAATACATCAAATTATTCTTGGATTATCTTTGGCTGCTGTTACCCCACACAGGTGGGTAATCGTCTCCTGTACGTTCAGTACAGTCAGAAGCTGCCCGATTTCCAAGCTTCCACATACTTCCATATCCCAAGTATCAAGAGGCATGAGCAAGACTCAAGCTACAGTGCTTCCTGGGGTTTGTCATTTTCTCCTGCCATTTTATTTGAAATTTCAATGCTACTTGTGCTCCAATAACCTCTCTCCTTAAATGCAAACCACAAAGAAATGGGCAAAGTAAAAGATGTCTTACCAAACCCTCATAACCGGATTAACCTCCGTTTGCCACTTGGCCACCGGTCTCATGCCCTTTGAGTGCGTCTTGGGTTAGCAGCCACCACTATCCGTGGCAGGCTGGTCAAGAAAGTGACCGGCCAAGGATGAGTTGCTCATTCAGGCAAAAAACAGACTTGGGAGGCTGCATGCGTGTGTCAAGCAATCACAAAGAAGACACAAATGGAAAGTGGACAACGATGGAGCAAAACACCTGCCTACCGACCATGAGACCGAGTGCAACTATCTACTAAAGAGTTCAGTTTGTATGGAACTTGTGCAATATTGACGCAGAGGTATAAATACATTAGAAATTCATGTGGCATTTAAATGTATACTAAAAGAAGAGGTGTAAACCATAAAATGTAGTATGGCAAATAGAAGAGAAAAGGCAAGGATTGCCTGTGGGTTCTGTGTTGGGCGATAAAGGTGTTCATTTGGTGACGTATTTCTCTCCTTCTCTCCTCTTGCACACAAAGCCATGCTCCATCTCTCCAGGTTCTCGTATCGGTAAAGCACCCATTACTGGTAGTGAAAGCTGGGTTGAGACGATGATATTGATGTGAAAATAATGGTGTAATTGTTTTTTTTCCTTTTTTCTTCCATAATCTGCCTTTTCGCTCCTCAATCTGCTGTGTTTTCACCCAGAAGCAAACTTGGTAATAGCCTACTTTCCATCTGTTTTCTAGATCAGAGAACATCGCCAACAGCAGCACAATTCATTGATTCATCACTAAATGTATCTGGTTGATGAGATGTAAAAAGGTGGCACAGGTAACGCATTTTAATTCAGTCTCCAAGTCTTGAGGTAGCTCACTGAAACTTTGCTTTCACATGCAAAGGTCGAGTGAGTGCATCTTGCTTTAGTGACTAACCATATTAGCGATAAGAATGGATTTAAATGACTTAAAACAAAGCTAAATCTACAATGAATGATGAATAGTGATGATTGACAACTTTCTCATGTAATTAGAAGACTAGAATAGGAAAAAAAGAGGCACGTTTAGCAAGGGAATCCTAACAGATCGTGTTTCTCCTAAGACGACGTACAGTGTGTGTGTAGCTTGTAATGCTTTTGTGAAGTCCCATACTAACAAATGTTAGGATGAAGGTTGCTTATATGCTCCAGACCACTGACTTCTGTCAGCTCAGCAAGACTGAAGCAAAGAGAGGAGGAGGATTATGCCCAATTAGTATAATCAGCACATTGAACGTTAATGTCATTTCTCCTTTTTATCTCCCTCTCTCTTTCTCAAGATGCTAATTAAAGGCTAAGGAGCGGACATGGGCTTGCGCCTTCTCCAATGCGATAGAACAGGCATTCAAGAAAAACTGGCTGTACTAGTTCCGCAGAAGTGAGGAGGAGCCAGGAGACATAAGCATATCTGAGCTGAATGGACTGCCACATGGCCATTTACCAAATATTAATGCCACTAATGTGTTAGCACAAATGGGCACATAACGATCAAGCCGGCCATCAAGTTAGCCCTGCCTCATCAATAATGAGGCCATCCTTTCCATTACTTTCTTTCCCCGGCCCCTCTCCTCCACACGGCTCCGTTTCTTCCTCTTTGACTGCCTGCGAGGGTATAGCTCTCTGACCTTGTTTTCTTTCTGTCTACTCACATGTAGAAGCGGTTTGATTGAAACCGAATTGATCTCCCTGTACTTTCAACACTTAATCAATCTACCCATAGCCCACAGGGACAGAGAAGTAAATGTTTATCGAAACAGCCCCCTGCTGATGTACCTCCGTCCAAAGCCACACATGTACACCTCCTTTCCCTGTCTTGCTCTCACTATTACTTGCCATTTCTCTCTGTGAAGGATAAGTGATGAAGATAAAGTGTTCTGGGGTCCAGGACATTGACACTGTCACCATCAATCAGAAAATCATAAAGTATGTCTTAGGTCAGCTCTTCCATTATAGTGAGAATCAAAGTGTTTCCAACATATTGCTTAAAGTATTAGTGTTACTACAAGACATTATTTAATGTCATTTATTCCTTGCCACTGTCTTCTCACTGTAATTTCCTGCTTTTTAAGGGATCTGGACTTGAAATTAAAGCTACCATTTGAGTCATTCAAGGTGTGTTTTTACCACTGGTTTGATTTCTGTGTCGTGGTCAGTAATGTAGACAGACACTTAGATTTATGTAAGTTATCGTTGATATCAACAAATATAATTCATCTAGGAAGCTAAAAACTAGAAATTGGAATTGTACCATGGAACTTAAAGGTCTTTATCAAACAAACTAATTTAAAAAGAAAAAACAAACAATATTCCATGAAAGTCAATCCAGCGTCTTTCTCCCCCTCCCTTCCTCTCTTGCTCTCATTCCATGAGTTTTATGGAGTTTGACTGTGATGTTATCCACAGGAGGGTGGGCTAATAGTCCCCCCCCCCCCCCAACCTGGATGTTGTGTAAACCGGTGTGACTCAGTAAGAGAATGAGAGAGAAACATTCAGACCAATGACAGGGCAAGAGGTTCTGTTATAAGGGAGCTAATCATGTGGCCTCAGACAGAAAACACTGGACACACACAAATACAAACAATATAGAACTCAAGCTGAATCACAGACCCAAACAAACACCAGCCTCGCTTTTAGATCATCAGTCTGAGAGAATGCTGCAAGTGTTGAAAGAATGAAGGGATAAAGGGATAGAAGGTTTAAGGCGAATGCAAATACTGTGAATACACAGATGCTGGCACACACACACACACACACACACACACACACACACACACACACACACACACACACACACACACCACACACCACTGCACTGGGGTCACATTTCAAAAGCACTCGTAAGCCACCTTTTGGGCATACCACCAAATGGCCCCTCAGACAGCCTATTGGCAGAAGCAAATACGCCATGAAAAACAACAAAGACCTGTTTGAATTGCATGAGAAAACAGTGACTTGCTTTCTTGTTCATCCACCTCTTCTCTTCTTTCATTGCCCTCTCCTACAGTCCAGATGAGCACTTAATATTGGTTCTCACATCTATCGGGTCAATTTCAATGGGCTTCAATTGAATAAGCCATTCAATCTATTCTCTCATACAGGTCCTCATTCACAGTCATGAAAATCATGTCACGAACCATGAAATTAGCCTTTTCCTGTGTAATAGAACATTTTCTCTGAAATACAGTGAAAATTAAAATTTAGCAGGTTATCCCTGTTAGCAGTTCTAAAATTGTGCCCAGATGTGATTTGCCATTTTGCCTTCACTCAGCAATCAAGCTCCCAGCATTCGTTGGTTAACATGCACCAGGAGTTGATCTCAGTAAATGTTGTCATAGCAAGGCAGCATCTGAATTAACATGTAACATGTTAGCTTTAATCAAAATGTCGAAGGCTAAAGCTGCAAAATACACACTACTTCAGAGGACAGAGTAATTTGAGTTTGGTCAAAATACACTCTGATGGCAGAAAATTATTTTATACTTGTTGTAATGACTCTTATGATCACACTCAATTAGCAGCAATTCAGCAACAATTGGAAAATGAAATTGCCTGGGACAGCTATCTAGCTAGTTAGATAGGATGTTTGCTAAAGCTACTGTGTGTGATATTTAAGCACAACCAACAACCATGCAATATGTGTTTTTAAAGAAACATGGATTAATTTTATAGACTAGTTTCCCCATTAATTTAGTAGGGCCCTTCTCATACATCCTGTATACATATGACAGACCGTGAAACAGATGCCTTTTGAGACTGTAAATAGTGGAAAGGTAGAGCTTTATTGACGGCATTTGTTCTAGATCTTATTTCACACTGAAATGAAAGCTGTTTGTATGGTTTCTCAGAATTATTAAGGTTAGAATTTTGGGTAAGGGCAGCAGGTCCTATGTCAGCGCCAATTACCAACTTCTACAGTAACTGAAAGCTGATTGTTACCATGCACTGAACTTATGACTCAAATATCAAATTTGTTCTAGTGAGTGGGTGAAAAATATACAACTTAAACATGACCTGAAAAAGGAATACCATCATGAATGAAAAATTAATAATTTACTTAAACAGTAACTGCAATGTTTATTAATTAAAAAACAAAAAAACAAAACAAACAAACAAAAAACAGCTGACCAGACTTTCGGATCCTATTAGATGAAAACAGACACACTGAATGTTCTAGAATACACAGAACATGCACGCCACCATACATTTGTTGACATTTGTGTGGGACTGAATTCAAGAATGATATTCAATTATGTCTGCTATGTTCTTTTGATAACTGTTGTTACTGTTATAGTAGTCACTGTAATTGTGTTTCACAGGAAAGACTTTCTGGGATTGAACAGAACAAGTCAGGGGTTAACACCAGAGTTATGCTACTCTAAATTTAAGTTTCAAAAAGGTGTCTGCTAGTGCATTTTAAATGAATTACTGGTAGTATAATTTAAATTGGTGTTTCATTTTTTTCCCCATATATTTTGTTGATTTATTGATTTCTCAGATTTGGACAATATGCCAAACCATTTTGTCTGTTTGAAAATATATTATTGTGTGAAATTAGTACATTACTTTTTAATACATAACACTGCTATATTATGTAATAGTACTTAATGAAGCAAACATAAATTAATTTGATTCAAAGAAATTTGATCTGATGAAGGTGCATTTGGTAGAATATTAAACCTCATCTCTCAAGAGAGCACTGCACATACACTCCTTAAATCAGGTCCCCAAGACTAACACTTCCTAAGTGAAGATAGTTACGTATATTTTTAATATCTGGCGTTAACATATGAGGTAAATGTGGATTTAAAAACAGACAACATGGCCTATTATCATGCTAAATAATACTAAATAATTGCCTGTGGGGGCGGGTGGGGGCAATAAGTAATTAAGCTTGTGTGCAAATATGTATCCCCACGTTTCAGTGTTTAACGTTGTTTGGCGAAGTACAATTCCACATAAACGGAACTGTCCACTAGGATCTTAAAACGATTAGGATTAAGTCCAGGCAAAGAGACTATCACAAAAGTGAGCGTGATGTATTCAAAAGCCCGTGATGTACTTAAGCCATAGCGTGGTATCCTAACGTTTCAGGCTCCACACTGTCCGTTTCAGCACCGCGCAACACTCAGCCCCAGTTTAAGGTAGCTTATTCGACATGATTTCAGCAGTACCACCCAGAGTAATATCTTGAGGAAAGCGCTCCAAAAAATATAGCATGTTTCCAAAAGAAAGTGAACAGTGAACTCTGAAACAAATTTCACAAAGGGCAAAACATCGAACTGGTAACGATGTCAGTCGTGGTCCTCACCAAACTTTCTACTTACAAGTTGCGCAAAAAAAAAAAAACCCTCAAAATTAAAAATATTCAGATAGTAGCCTTCCCATTTCTACCTGCTTCAATAAAGGTCATTTATCATGTTCGTCCTCAGGAAAAGCCTAATAAGAATCCATAATATAATTCGATATAAACATATAAAAAAATAACCTATCAATAAAGCAAGACGTCAATGAATCACACAAATCAATGATGGGTCATCTTAGTTCACCTTTGGTGAATGTAGAACAAAGCTCTTAAAATGAGCTTTTGATTAAAAACAACATGACCTTACCGTCTACAGCCATAGTTGGTATTAACGCGTATCTCTCCGTGATTGCTCTAATAATTGTCTTCCATGCTTATCTGCGTCTCACGGCGATAGAGAGAGAGACAGACAGACAGACAGACTCCGTGCGACAGACTCCCGTGGGCTCTTAACGCAACGTCTGCGAGCGAAGTTATTTGCTATCTACACAACGTTACTAGACTGATATGCCGACGTCTCTACAGTCATGCCCCTTTTTAACGCTTACTAAGGACGATAGGAAAACCATTCTGCACGGCAAGTTGTAACTCCTCCCTCTCGTTTCGCACCTTTCCCAGCTGGAGGCGATGCTCCGATTTAGACGGGCAGCGAACGCGATGTTTCCAAACCACGCTGTGCAAGGGGAGTAATAGTTGATAACGAGTACTGCGCTGAGTTAACGTGTTTCCAAATGGGAATAAAAGAAAAACCGATCTGGAGACAAAACAAAGAACACGTGGTGACATTCGTACGACACGTGGCTCTTAATTTAGCCCATGCTCTCGCTTTTCAAACTAAATTAGACTTATTAATAAATACAGAAGTATTAATAAATACTCTGCAAATGTCATTTTTGACGGTGGACTTGTGGTTTTACGTTCCACAAGATGCTGCCAGTAGCTGGACATTGAGAGCATTGGGCATCTTTAACAGACATTTAATGCTTTTTAAATAATGTCTCTCACTTCTTCGAATATGTGTAAATGACAGTCACTTTAAAAATTAGCTCAATGTGAGTTTTGTATCACGATTAACAAATCTGGGTGAAATCAGTACTGTACAGTATTAACAATGTTGCACAAAGTGTAAACTCACTTTTAAATCCTGAATCCCACCTCACCAAACCACTGAACTCATAGTACTACAACACTGATTCCCAGTTTCAATGTTGTAGTTTAAATGTATCACCAGTCTTTCAGAGAAACAAGTGAGAATGTCCCAGCCATTCATTCATTAACCAAAACTGGCCAACATGGTGTAGGTGCTATTACTCCAATTGACTCTAATTGTCTTCACAATTCTTGGTTGTCTTTCAGAATAAATCTTCTGCCTTCACACCCCAACAATGAGACTGCCTTGTTTCCATATATTACAGTTGAACTCTTAATGGATAGGACTATTAGTAGCAACATGAACTGATAACATTACTGCTCTCAACCAGCCTGTGGTACAGTGATGATGCATCATTCTCACGAGATTGCATGCTAGAATGATATCAGTGCACCAGCAAAAAGACATGAAAGTCCTGTTCTGTGCTGCCGTCATGCCTCGGGCTAAGGCTCACACATTAGTATGACGCTAGGGCATTCAGGGAAGGATGCTTTTGTCACGGACATCAGACCATCAAATGAAGGCCCCCGTCCCCAGTGAGACATCCAGCAGGAATGAGGAGCATCGTCCACTCTCTCTCATCTATCTGTACACGATTCTAATATGTGCTGTGATGTATTGCATTTGATTTCATTTCATGGTTTAAAAGACACCAACAAAAGGAAGAGTTCAGGAAAAGTCAAATGAAACTGGTACAGCGCAGTGCGGAGTACTGGAAATTAAACTGATACAGCGCAGTGCGGAGTACTGGAAATTAAACTGGTACAGCGCAGTGCGGAGTACTGGAAATTAAACTGATACAGCGCAGTGCGGAGTACTGGAAATGAAACTGATACAGCACAGTGCGGAGTACTGGAAATGAAACTGATACAGCGCAGTGCGGAGTACTGGAAATTAAACTGATACAGCGCAGTGCGGAGTACTGGAAATTAAACTGGTACAGCGCAGTGCGGAGTACTGGAAATTAAACTGATACAGCGCAGTGCGGAGTACTGGAAATGAAACTGATACAGCACAGTGCGGAGTACTGGAAATTAAACTGATACAGCGCAGTGCGGAGTACTGGAAATTAAACTGATACAGCGCAGTGCGGAGTACTGGAAATTAAACTGATACAGCGCAGTGCGGAGTACTGGAAATTAAACTGGTACAGCGCAGTGCGGAGTACTGGAAATTAAACTGATACAGCGCAGTGCGGAGTACTGGAAATTAAACTGATACAGCGCAGTGCGGAGTACTGGAAATTAAACTGATACAGCGCAGTGCGGAGTACTGGAAATTAAACTGATACAGCGCAGTGCGGAGTACTGGAAATTAAACTGGTACAGCGCAGTGCGGAGTACTGGAAATTAAACTGATACAGCGCAGTGCGGAGTACTGGAAATTAAACTGGTACAGCGCAGTGCGGAGTACTGGAAATTAAACTGATACAGCGCAGTGCGGAGTACTGGAAATTAAACTGGTACAGCGCAGTGCGGAGTACTGGAAATTAAACTGATACAGCGCAGTGCGGAGTACTGGAAATTAAACTGATACAGCGCAGTGCGGAGTACTGGAAATTAAACTGATACAGCGCAGTGCGGAGTACTGGAAATTAAACTGATACAGCGCAGTGCGGAGTACTGGAAATTAAACTGATACAGCGCAGTGCGGAGTACTGGAAATTAAACTGATACAGCGCAGTGCGGAGTACTGGAAATTAAACTGGTACAGCACAGTGCGGAGTACTGGAAATTAAACTGATACAGCGCAGTGCGGAGTACTGGAAATACAGCTGTGCTCTTACCTGTGTTTAGCAGGCTTCATAGATTTGATTTGGTTCAAGATGCGAGCACATAATTAGTATATTTTTCAGAACTTTAGCATACAAAACTTTCCAATTCCAGTTATTAGTGATGTTGCTTAGGTGGCCATTTTGGTTTGCTTTATTTAGTTAATGAACATATAACCATTGCTTGTACTTTTGTGGTAGATAAAAGGCCCTTCATAAAAGGCCCGGATATCTCTTTGCTTATTTGTCCATGTAAGCTTAACTTTCTAATATTTTCACAAAATCTACCACCAGACATCCTGTTCCAGCTAAGGCTCAGTGCATGGTAAGAAGCTAGCAACCAAGGTGTAGTTGCAAATATTTTCAGTGTCATAGTTATCAGTTGAGACACAGATCATCTAAAATTCCAAAATTAAAGTGACATTAATTAAACCAGTGGCTTTTTGGTTCATTGAGATTCAGACAAGGCATGAATGATTAAGCCATGAGAATGTTATTTCTTCATTAAGAGAATTAAAAGCTATCTTTGCACCAAAAGCATGAAATTAACAAAAACAGGATTGGTGACAGGGTGTTTGTTGAAAAACAGAAGCTGAAACTGCACCCACTCATTTTTCAGTGATTCCTCCACATTTACATGCAGTCAAGAAATGCATGATTCAATCTCATCTTCCAGAGTACACGGTCTACAAAGGCATGTTTCTCATGTCTATGTCAACAACAGATAATTATTTACAACAGATTACAATACAAAAAGACAAACTGCTACAAGCAGCAGTAATAATGAACACATACCAGTCAACAAACATATATAGGACAGTTATTGTTTAGTTGCTGCATAATGGCCTGCTGTTTTGGCTTAAATTTTTTTTTTTTTTAAATGGAGAACATAATATGGAACTATTCTTTCATCCATCATGCTTTGACTGCTGGTTTTTCTGCAATGTCTTGCATATAGGGTGGCTGCCTCCCCAAATAACCTCCAGACATCCTCTTTAAACCAAAGCTTTCAGATCCCACAGCGCCCTACAATATCCCGCTACAGAGGAGGGAACAGGATCAGTCACGGTACTGGTGGCCCGCTAGACGGACAACAGTGTTCTTGTGTGTTTAATGGATAGATCTAGTGTGTCCAAAATGGCTGCTGATCCCAGCTCCAATAACAAACCGTGAATTGCATCCCATAACAGACGTCTAATTAAAGCTTGATTCGGCCATGTCCTTTACTCATGCCAAGAACAGATGTTGCCTGGGCAACCTGAGAGCACAAAAGAGTAAAGTTTGCTTACAGGGCATACTGGGACCATTGATTTGATGCCCTCTGTATTTGAGTGATGCTGATGGCAATATAGGATTTAGGTAGCTGAGGAACAAAATAACACTCCAAGGAGCAATCAAGGTTCTTGACTTGTAACTAGTATTCTTGACCAGCCGGTGTTATGTCTGTCTTACAAAATTACTAGCCTATTATCTTTGCTTGTAGTTATGTGTGCGTAAGTCAGTGGTAAAGTATCAGCTGTGTACGTTTTTATCAGTATTATGACAATATTCAAAAACTAAAAGCAACACTAAAACTATAAGAAAAACACTGCTGAAGTCAGAAATAAAAAACTAAACTCATGTTATGAACTAAAACTTTGTGGACTTAAAATCTAGCCTCAGAAGTAATAAAGCACCCCCAAATCTTTTATTCACAACTAAAATTCATACAAGGCATGGCATGAGGTGATGAAAAAAGATCTGTCATTTATTCTGCAAACTAAACTCACAAAAATTAAATTGAATATTTCTAAAACAAAACAGACAAGTCTCTGAAAACAAAAAAAAAAAATGACTACAATCATGCTGAAATTTCTCAAATAGATAAATGCAGTTACTCTCCCAGCAGTTCCACCACAAAGCCGCAATATCTATGGTGTGCGTTGATCTACAGATAGGCAGCGGATTCACAGATCCTTAGCATTCTGCTCACACACAGGTCTGCGGCCCCTGCCTTATACAAACAAGCTCCTCCTTCACCGGCACGGCCAGCTTGAGCATTCAGGCTGGAATCTTCTCTCTGTTTATCTGTCACTCATTTCAGGGAACACAGCATGGACCAGTAGACCAGTGACTGGGAATTCTCTCCCTCTCTCTTTTTCTCACCGTCTCCTTTCTGTCTTCCTTTGGCCTTGCTGGAAAATGTAGAGGCCGTGTCTACCGGCTGCTTACTATGCACAGATGAGACAGTTCGTTCTCGCCAGAACTGAAAACCCTCTCTATACGTGGCCAAGGCACCTGCAGCCATAACCAAGCAGATGACCTGCTGATGCATGCCTCCTGAGCCGCAGCCAGAGAGGGTGCTGGATTACTTGGCCCTATCGGGCTGCGGCTTCTGTGCATTCCAAAGTTTTTTGCAAAATTTGATTGTGCTCGTGAATCATGCTGCCTTCAAGATGCTTTTTCTAAAGAATCAAAGGGGAACCCAATTTCAGTCATATATTCCACTGATATCAAACTAACAGTGTCATTTATTCCATCCATGAGTTGTTTCTACCAATCCTTCCAGCATCAGGCTCTCTCTCTCACCCTCCAGTGATGACTAGTTACACTCGGTCTATCAGTGTCACAGCCAGTGCCTGCTAAGAGACTGTTATCCCAGCAGAAACGATGCGGAAGCCCTGCGCACCTGAAGCGCCCCTTTCCCCATTTTCTCCCAGAATGATGCTAGGATGGGAGGAAATAGAAGTGAAATGTTGCAAAACTGCAATCACTATCCTTTAGGAAGATGCAAAATTGAACAGAGGTTATAGCCTCATGTGTGTCAGGCCAGAAGATTCATTCCATGTAGAAAATGCAAATCATACAACTGACAAGCATTAGGCAATAGTATTCATTTGCCTAAACTAACCCTTTCTTCAGACACACTTAATTTCAGAATGAAAATCATGAGACTAAACACTAACTTGAGTTCAGATTAATCTTAGGAGCAAAGGTGACATCTAAGGTGGTTTCTCTTGGCAACCACTCCGCATTAAGTGCTGGGTGCATCCTGTCCTTCATTTTGTTCTTCGTTGTATTCATTAAGCCATTTCATGTCTTTTGAGGCTGCTCAACACTCTTTGTTTCACCATGATGCCAAGCAAAATTAAAGATGTGTAAAATCACACCTTTTGGGGTGTCATGTGCCAAATCACTGAAATCATTTTAGAAAGCAGTGTCCTACATGAACACAGAATCTAATGGCAAAAATGGTGGTAATTAGTGTTTATTCATACATACACTATGGTTACTAGACATAAGTACTGTGTGACTATTTTACATGCACTGTGTATACAGGGGATACCATATGTAACGACGAGCGGATGCATACGCAGTGAAGAGTGAAGATTTTCCATGAGCAAATCCAGAATCATAATTGCTGGAACAGTCCAGGGTCATGGAGCCAACGCAGAGAGCGCACAAAAACACACACACACACACACACACACACAAAGGGGTAGAAGACCATAACAAAAACACAAGCAACAAGTAGAGCACTTAACCAACTCTAGTGGTGATAAAATGGGGCGAGACCATGAGGCTTGGATTAACAAACAGTGGCTAGGATTAACACAATGACCAGCTACACACCGAGGCAAACATGGGGACTAAGTACATGGGCTAATGAGAAATAAACAAGAGACAGGTGAAACTCATGATGGGCAGAGCAAACAAAACTAAGGAACAGAACCAGAACAAGGAAGTAAAGCAAAACAAACAAAGACAAGACAGGGTAACCATGAGACTAGGATGCTAGGGAGTGGCCAATTATTAAAGTCCATAAATCAAGAGGAGCAATCCAAATGAGCAGCCTAACCAGATGGGGCAAGAGCAAAAAATTATAACCAGTTAAGA
Organism: Electrophorus electricus; assembly: GCF_041902795.1. Taxonomy (NCBI): domain Eukaryota; kingdom Metazoa; phylum Chordata; class Actinopteri; order Gymnotiformes; family Gymnotidae; genus Electrophorus; species Electrophorus electricus. The sequence continues at coordinate 6,107,394 of NC_137520.1, read as the reverse complement.
AAACATACCAGTACACACATAAACCAGCACACCAGAAACCCCTCTGTATGTACACTAGGATCACAGTATCACTTCACAATGAGGAACTGAAAACACAAAACTATATAAGTGAGTTTAATATGGAACAGATGAAAACAATCAGTAATCAGGGGAAGCGGATCAAGGAAAAGAGATGTGATTGGTGGATTATAGTGGGTCAGGGCAGTGGAAGCTCAGCGGTTAAGGTACTTGACTTGTAATTGGAAGGTTGCTGGTGGAAGCCCCACCTCTGCCCTTAACTCTCAATTGCTCAAGTTGTACTCAGTCATAATTGTAAGTTGCTTGGGATAAAAGTGTTAGGTAAATGGTGGAGTCATGGATGGGCTGCTGGCAGACAATCTAAGACAGTGGAAGAGCTGGCATATGGGGAGAGTAACAATAACATTTGGTAGGTGTATTATTATATTGCTAAATTCCCATTACATCATCTAGACTGAATGGCCACTTTATTAGACACCTGTCCTTTCACAAATGGAACTTAGACATGGACCCTGGAGTCCATGGAGTCAACATTAGGATGGGAAAATTGAGCAAACTGAGTGACTTTGAACAAGGCATGGTCATCACTGCTTGACTAGTTGAGGCCTTTATTTCAAAAACTGCCAACCTTCAGGTTCTTGCACAAACGTGTTGAGAGCATTCTGAGAATGAAGGGGATCTGGTGGGTGTAAACAATTTGTCGACAAAAGGGGTTAGAGGAGGATGTTAAGAATCATTCCGATGAACAGCTGGTGCACAGTCAAGAAAGTTGCAGCAAATATAACGCTGGTGTGTCAACAAATGTGTCTGAATGCGCAACTCGTCCCTCCTTAGCATGGATGGGCTATAACAGCAGACAACCAATTTGATTTTCATTGCTCCGGTGCAGAAAAGAACACAAAAACTGGAACACTGAGCAGGGGAAAAACATTGCCTGGTCAGATAAATCCAGATTTCTGTTGCAGCATGCTGGTGGGAGGGTCAGAATTTAGTACAAGCGGCATGGTGTCAACAGTCCAGGCTGGTAGAGGTGGAGTAATGGTGTGGGGAGTGTTTTCTTTGGTCCTCTGATACCTGTGGATCCATATTTGGATAGCTGGGCTGTGTAAGCACCGTGGTCAACCAAGTTTGCCCATTTGTGGCAACTTTGGAAGGAGGACACTTTCAGCAGAATAAGGCACCATGCCAGAATGGTCCAAGAGTCATTTATTGGTTCCAGGAACATGACAGCAAGTTTTACTTGCTTCTCCGACCTGCATAGACTCCAGTTTGTAATCCTATAGACCATCTCTGGGAGGAGGTAGAATGGGGCTGTTCAGAGCAAGTCAGTACCCTCATCTAATTTGCAGCAATTGCAAGAAAATGTCCCATCCATATGGGCCCAGATTCCTGCAGAATTATACGCCTAGTGGAATTTATGCCATAATGAATTGCTGCGGTTCCTGAAGGCCAAAGGAGGTCCAATGCTTTACTAGTTGGCTGTCTCTTATTATACACTGAATGGTCACTTTATTAAAGCTGCAGACAGATGTACAAAAAACATCTGGTCCAGCTGGAAACCAGTTTTTATGGAGTCCCTGTAGCACCCAATTATCCATTTTTGCAGTTATTACATCATTTCCGATGTGTTTCCCTTAAACATCATTAAACATTTTCATAAACTCTATAGGCTCATAATGCAAATTAAAAAGGTGAGATGTGTGTCACTGTGACATGGCCATTTGTCAAGGCAACGAGTGAAGGCAATCACATACGGTATACCTATATATGCATATACATATGTATACATAAGTAAACAATAGGCATAAGCAAGCAACAAGAATGGAAAAAAAAATATATTTTGTCTATTCCTCTACATTCAGTTACAGTGTGAACACACATATACACATAGGCCTTGCTTCCTGTCCTGATGTCTCTCTCGCCCTCTGTTTGTCTCTTCGGGCCAACCTGCCGTTTCCTTCTGTCTCCTTACAAAACACATACTGCAATGTCATGCTGTGCTGAAGTCTCGACATGACTCATTAGGAGGCAGCTAATGTGCAGTGGCTGTTTCCAGATCAGTGTGCTCACTGAGGTTCTTTAAGGCTGGAGGTTAGCTGCCACCTTCCCAGCGCTACAGACAGCTTGTCATTTCAATGGCATGGTTGCACAGTGCCTGAGGCAGCTGCGCCACTGGAACAACGTGGTCAATGTTTGACTGTGGCCACAGAAGCCTGATGGGACTTTTGACCCTTGAGAAGAGTCACCGAAACCTTTAACGTTTGGACACCTTTGCTGTGCTGCATGAACGCAGCATAAACAGTCGCACCTGCATGTCATTTGCAGGAAACTGGATCAGGAAACACTGCTGACCTTCACTGTAGTCCAGAAATGTTGCATCTCTACCAGTTTTCCCTTTTACATGTAAATGAACCTACAGAACTGAAGTCATTTTTCATATAGCTTTATTGTTACTTGCGCATTGCTTAAAACATTTTTATTGTTGTTTCTCTTTTTCCCCCAGTCTTTACATGGCATGACGTCACTAAAGATTCTGTATTGTTTGCCCTGGGTCTGTGTGTCCTTCCTTTATAAAATCTTCACTTGATTACTTACCAAAGCTCCATGACTCCACCTAAGCCCTGTGCAGATCAATGAAAGTCCATCTGGCTATTCACTACCTAAGCAAATCCTTTGTATCTCCTATAATGAACTGTGAGCTGTAAAAGAACCTGCTTTTCTCCTTTTTGTATGCACATGATGGGGCACGATGCATGTCACATCTGCTAATCTCTACAAAATATACATTGTCAGTTATCATCACAAAACCTTTTTGTCCAAATATATGATAGCTGAATCAACATGAATTAACTGCCTCATTCATGAATGAATAATACATGTTACCTGAAACCAGACTTAATGTCAAACAGGATTGTTTTCTGCTTGTTGGAGAAAATGATGAGTGAGGTCATGCACATGTCCATGATGCAATAATGTAGTGGCAGTCGGCAATCTCTTCTGACATAAGCACTGGAGCATCCATGATACCTACATATTAGCACATTTACTACCTGGAATACTATCTGTACTTCAAGAAACACTCACTACTGAATGCATTTCTAGGCTTTGTCTTTCCTTAATAAATGGGAATTCTCTCTCTCCCTGCACCCCCCCCCACATCTCTCTCACGCTCTCTCTCCTTCTCTCTCTCTCCCTTCTCTCTCTCACTGATGTCTTTGTTCAGAGGAAAACCAAAGCCAACTGTGCCATGGGAACACATCAAAGAGAATAATTCTATCCCCATGCTCCTGTACCTCCTCCACTGGCTTATCCCTTGGGTCCAATACACATCATTTATTCGCAATCCCAATTGATGTATAAAGACCTTTTTTTCAAAAACAGTGAGATTATAATGGTATTATAATGCGGTCCCAATTGTCCCCATGTGACATGCAAAAGTACGCATTGGAGGAGCTCAATATTACTGTCACCACATGGCACCCTGCAGCTAAGATGTGAACGAGAAAACAGGACTTTGTGTATCTTAACAGTGCTGATACATTGGTAAACCTATTGTAATGCAGGATTAAAAAGGAATACAGCAAACATAATGATAAATACAATAAGAGTTGATTAAGACCATTTTGACACAATAGCAGAATTTAATTCATATCTGAGGATAATGTGAAAAAAATGTTTGGATGATAACAGCTTTAAGTGAATCTTGAGGAGAATGAGTAGATGCACATTATTTAAAAATACCGTTTCAATGGATCTATCAAGATGGGTTGGGGTATTTTAGTAGATCAGTGTGCATCCCTCTCAAGATTAGTCTTGTTTTTATTTGTTTGTTTTTCTACAATACAGTAACAAGGATTTTTAAAATGTATGCTACTTTTAATGAGCTTTCATATTTTTATTAGGATTTTTTGAGTGTGCTTATTTAATAAAGACTTATGGACTGATTTAATAAGAACTGATGCATGCATTGATATAACAAATTGCAAGCCGACAGTGTTTCCAGTGTTTTGTTCAATTTATTTGGTGTACTTACTTCATTGTAGCTAGACTTATTTAAACTAAGGTTCCATCACCATGGCAAAATCATCCAATAGTTACTGATCTGTTTGTCATAGTAACCAAGTAGTGTTTACCTAAGCCCAATAGATTCACAGAAAGCTAAAAAACTGCCCTAGCAGGGACTAAGAGCTAATACAGATCTGTTACATGAAACTTTGTTTATAAATCACAGATTTCATGATTTCAGTACTAAATTATGTTTAGTCACATAAACCAGACTGCTTTTACAGGATGTATTTTTTGATTGTGAGCTGCAATGGGATAAAATAATTAACTCAACTAGCTATAAAAGTATATTTATGCCTAAAAGTGCCTTTGGTCATTATAAGCAAAATATTTCTCTGGGTGCTACACTCTCCAAACTGAAGAAAAAGAAAAAAATAGATAAGTATTCCGAATATATTAAGACAGTAATGATGACATTTATGTGAGTCTGAGTAATTTGACTACAGCCACTAAAGATGGTGAATCTGACTAGAAAGACAATAAATTTGACACTTATTCATGTCATAATCCTTCACCCTGAAGGTAAATAAAGTGGAATAGATTTAACTTCAGATTCATAGAATAACAGATCGTTTTTGCTTGAACTTATTCAAGTCCATTTAATTTTACATCTGGAGAGGTTATAATTAGTGTTTCTATTATGAAACGTTTAGGTTGTCCATAGCAACTGTAGAGCCTGTTCAAATGCAGTGCATAAGTGTTGGGTTTTTCACATCTGACAAAACTTTAGCTTAATGCATGGCTTAATGGTCTGACTTTGTCAAAGTATTTTAATGAGCTTTTTTTCCCCCAAGAGAACTCTGGTGAAGTCTAGATGAGACTACAACTAGTTTTAGATTCCCCATGTAAATCCACAGTTAGAAGAGAATGGCAGTGAGGCCTTTTATAAAGATTAATATTTTTTATCTAAAGGGATATGAACAATTGAGCATTAAACATTTATAAGAATGACTCCTTGTCTGCCATGTGTCTAGAAATGATGGTGAATCAGTTTTATTCATTATAGGTAGCACTATTATTTTTTTTTGAATACTTTTATATGTGAAACCCTAAGATCTGAGTCTCAGTGGTTAAGGTACTTGACTACTAGTCAGAAGGTTGCTGGTTCAAGCCCCACTGTTGGGCCCCTGAGCAAATGCTTAACACTCAAGTTGTGACCAGTCAGAATTGTAAGTTGCATTGGATAAAAACATCAGGTACATGCTTTGATCTTAGATATGAATAATTGTGTAGCTAAACAACAATTAAACAAATGGGTATTTTATCATTTTAAGTATCTTTTTAAGTAAGAAATTATAAGCATAAATAAAGTTCACCCACAATGCCAAACTCTGAGTAGGCCTACTCAACTAAACAACTATGCACGCTGTCAAAACGCTGAGCAACCTGCACACAACAGAAAGTCTCTGCTGCACCCTGCAGTTTAGATAGAGATATTGACTTTCTATATAAACGTAGAGCAAGGTTTTTGGCAACTTATTAGGAACGCCATACATTAAGTGTTTATATCATATATTTACCGCCAAGGAAGCCTCCAGATAATGTTAATAACTTTGCCCTAATGTGGCACAAAACCTCTAAAACTAAATTGTCCACATTTTTTACTATTTTGATTATTATGTGTAAAACAACAACAGTAGATCTCTCACTAACCTTTGAGTTAGCACAATAATTTGTAATACCATAAACGTGAACAAGGCAGATGTAGTAAGTGCCATGGGGCAGCTATACGATGCGTTAACACCTCCTACAAACAGAGGCGCTGTAGTTTGAAAGCGGTCGAGGCTCTGGAGGAAGTGCGTTTGTTGTTGTTCCGGAAGTGAAGCGCGGCGACAGTGAAGCGACGATGGCGAGCGCTGCAGCGAAACAGCCCTCGAAAAATGCCACTAAAGGCTCTGCTGGAGCTGGTGGCGGAGCCGCCGCCGGTGGTGCCGCAGTACCTTTGGCGTCTCCACTTATGGGTGGCCTCAACAAAAAGAAGAAGCCGTTTCTGGGCATGCCAGCGCCCCTTGGTTACGTACCTGGTCTCGGCAGAGGGTATGGATAGGCTAACCCATGTTAGCGTTAGCTAAGCTAGCTTTCTTGATTGTTGAAATAATTACTGAAATAATCAGAAACTCCAAGATCATAAATATTCATGTAGCTAGGTTAACGGTACGGTTTTGTACACTGAACCAAACAGCTGCCTATTCTGGACGTCACTGGACTTGTATCTCAGCGTGAAAATAATTGGTTAGCTGGCTGGCTGGATGGCTGGATAAGGTGCTTAACTACAGTTTGTGCGTTTGTCTGGTTCCTCACGGCAGAGCCACTGGTTTCACAACACGATCGGATATCGGTCCGGCTCGAGATGCCAACGACCCTGTGGACGACCGTCATGCTCCTCCGGGGAAGAGAACGGTGGGCGATCAGATGAAGAAGAACCAGGACGACGACGACGAGGATTTGAACGACACCAACTACGATGAGGTAGCTAACGACTCTGCAGATACTTTTTGCAAATTATGTTGCATCCCCTTCTTCCAAATGCACGGACTGTTTTGAAATAATCAATTCTGGCCACGCTATGTTCAACAACCCAACTTTTCTACTTATTTACCTTATTAAAATATGCATTTTGGGTATTTTGTATGTTTACCTTTTTAAAAAAAAATGTGTGGGTCTTTTAGTTCAATGGCTATGCTGGTAGCCTGTTCTCCAGCGGGCCTTATGAGAAGGATGATGAAGAGGCTGATGCCATCTACGCAGCACTGGACAAGCGAATGGACGAGAGACGGAAGGAGAGAAGGTGAGAGCTCCCTGTCCTCCAAACGCAGGAGTAGAACGTGCTGTTATGTGTGAATAATTTATGATGGCCTCCTCCTTTTAAAAAATTTTTCTTCCATGACATAATGTGGACATTACAGATTTGTATGTGAGCAGCCACCCTCCACCCCAAGAAAATACAATAATACACTACATGCTTAGACCGGTTCATTAATTATTAAATGTGTCTTGGTTATATTTTAACTGTCGATTTAGACGATGATCATCATATTCATTTTGTAGCTCTTCCAAATAAAATTAGTGCACTGGGATATTTACATAGTCCTACACATTGGGTTTTTATGTCACTGGTGATATTTTTTTGTTTGTTGTTTTTATTCACATTTCCACAGGGAGCTGAGAGAGAAGGAGGAGATAGAGAAGTATCGTATGGAGCGGCCCAAGATCCAGCAGCAGTTCTCTGATCTAAAGGCATGTCTGTTGCTTCTGCTGAGTATTTGGCTGCTTCCTATTTAGTGATTTTATTATAATTACTTTTTTTTCCTTATTGCCTTAAAAAGTATTGAAGATGTTATTGACAGTTTCTTTTCAGCTGAACGTTCTTTACATCCTAATATCTGTCACTAATAGTCCCTGTCAGAGGAAGAAAATGTCTCTGTGACTTTGTAACCTCAACTTTGCAGCTAAGATTTTCAGCATGGTTTAGCTGTATTAGTCTGTATTAATCAGAAAATCTTTCTGCAAGTAGGCTGTCCTCTTTGTACAAAAGGTGTGGAGTTAAAGAAACATGCAGTCTGTTAATCACCAAATTCTCTAATTCTTGATTTGTGACTGTGTAGAGGAAGCTGGCTGAGGTAACAGAAGAGGAGTGGCTGAGCATTCCAGATGTGGGTGATGCCCGGAACAAGAGACAAAGGAATCCACGCTATGAGAAACTCACGCCTGTACCTGACAGCTTCTTTGCCAAGCACCTCCAAACTGGAGACAACCACACCACTGTTGACCCCCGTCAAGGGGTGAGGACACCAAAAAAAATGTTCTTTATTCTCATGATTATCATCTTTCCTTGGTGATTAGAGCTTAATAGAAAATCAGGCATTCAGTTGGTAAACATCTTTGAGTTTTGAATGGCATTTCTTGTATTTCCACAGCAATTTGGTGGTTTGAACACACCCTTCCCTGGGGGCTTAAACACTCCATACCCAGGAGGCATGACACCAGGGGCCGGAGAGCTGGACATGAGGAAGATCGGCCAGGCCAGAAACACTCTAATGGATATGAGGCTCAGTCAGGTACACACTGCACCACTGCCCCTCTTCAGTCCAGTTAAGAACCACTGTTGGAGAACAACACATTTAACACTTAGACTACATATTATATGCATAAAACAAGCTCTTATGCAGTGTAACGCGTGTACCTAAAATGCAGGAATGTCGAACATGGTAGGGATTTCTTGAGCTTCAGTCTTCTGTGGCTGACATTGTCAACTCCACAAATAATCTCTGGAAATTCCAGAAGGGTCATTTGGTTTGTTGTGGCGGTTTTGGGTTGTGTTTTTCCTGACACAACAAGGTCTTATAAGCCCAGGACATCTTCAAATGTTCCTTTGGGACCTGCAAAGTGACTGAGATCAGATATACTACACTAAATGCTTTAATTAATCAGAGCTGATGGACTCTCTCCTAAGATATTGTCCACTAATATAGTTTTTAATACTGAGACAGTTTTATTAACTTGCCTCTTAACTTGATTGACTCTTTTTTTTTTTTTTTTTCCCCTGTAATTTCATTTCACATCCTTTTTCTATTAAGTAGATTAAGTGATTTCCTCCTTTTCCTCCTGCATTGTTTGAGTTTAGGCTAAATGTATCATATCATATCCTATGCAACTGGAAACTACTGTGTTGTGTAGGAATAGTGGCAGAGCTGATGTGGGTGCGCGCGCGTGTGTGTGTGTACCCAGGTCTCTGACTCGGTGAGTGGGCAGACAGTGGTGGACCCTAAAGGCTATCTCACAGACCTAAACTCCATGATCCCTACACATGGAGGTGACATCAGGTCAGTTCCTGCGCTTTCCTTCATAGAGGCGCACCTTCAGATAGCAATGATTTAACCTTTCACACACTAATTTCAGTGTGACCATTTTTTTTCCACAACAGAAATATCTCTACATATTAGCTTGCATTGGATCTACATTGGATCAGTTGCTAATGAGACATTTTTTGTGAGATTTTAACTGTGGCGATTTGCTACGCATTCTGGCACTGCCACACAGCAATTCTTATCCTCCGACCTGGCCTCTCGGATGGTCATAAGAAGATGTCGATGTTTTTATCCGCAGTGACATTAAAAAGGCACGCTTGCTGCTGAAGTCGGTGAGAGAGACGAACCCTCACCACCCTCCTGCTTGGATAGCCTCAGCACGTCTAGAGGAGGTGACGGGCAAACTGCAAGTGGCTAGAAACCTCATCATGAAAGGGACTGAAATGTGTCCCAAGGTCAGGCAGACTCTTTCTCTTTTTGCTCTTTCCACACATGAATCTGTACAAATATGAATTAAAAGTAAATATTCTTAAGAAGGCAACAAATTAGGATTAACATAAAACTATTTTAAATGTAATCATTAAATCACATTAGCAAATGTACAAAGACCAACACATTTGTGACATGGTAATAAGCTGAACAAAAGGGTCCATGGTTGTTCAGTAGGGGGCAGCATGGGAAAGTATGTAAAGACTTAAGGGTTTTACTCCTGTATTAAGTGTTGCTTTGCGATGTTGACTGGTTGTTATAGTGACCTAAACTTGCATGTTGCATTTGCTGGAAAACTCCCTATAGTGGTGTAGCTGTTTTCTCAAGCTGCAAAAACAATGGCACTGTGTCTGTACATCCTGTCCATAAACTTGTAACTTTTACCTTCAGAATAGGTTCAGTATTTGGGGTAATGCCTATCTGGAACGGACATTCTCATTAACTGTGTCTTATTTCAAATGCATGAAATAGCTTTTGGAGCAGAACCCACCCTCCTTCTGTACGGAGATAATTGACTCTGGAGCACTCGCGCGCGCGCGCACACGCACACACACACACACACACAAACAAGATTGATTAACTCAGTTTACTAGTACTTTCTGATAATAAGCTTTTTGCCCTGTCTGGGATAAGAGCTGTAGTAAATCTGGTCATCTGACTTTTAACCACAGACTATTGCTTCTCCGGGTTCCCCACTGCACTGGGAAAGTAACTGCAGTAGTGCTGGATGAAGATGGCTTTGTACTGTGTAATCTGATGTTACAGTGTTTAGAGTTCGTTTTTGACACAGGACTAACGGTACTCATATGATGGTACAGATGTGTGGCATTTTATCTGCCCTGTACGCAAGCGCATGTGTGTTTCTCTTTGTTCGTAACAAATGTCTCCTTTCTTATAAGAAAACAAAGATTTTGGCATTTTAGACACCCTCCTGAGGCAAAAAACCTAACTTATTTTAGCGATATTAAATGAAATACTAAGCTAACTAAATGAGCCAAAAATATCTTTGGAGTTCATAAGTTTAAAGTAAGGATTAAGGATTTATGTACATAAGCTCCAGTTATGACAGTTACTTGAAAGCCCCCAACAGACAGCATTTACCTGTGCGTGCATGTGTGTGGTTGCGCATGCTTGCGTTCTATCCGCAGAGCGAGGATGTGTGGCTGGAGGCCGCACGACTGCAGCCGGGAGACACCGCAAAGGCGGTGGTGGCACAGGCCGTGCGCCATCTACCTCAGTCTGTGCGCATCTACATCCGAGCAGCCGAGCTCGAGACCGACATCAGGGCCAAGAAGCGCGTGCTGAGGAAAGGTCAGTGACCGAGCTGCTTCCCTTAAAAAAAAAAAAAAAAAAAATTATTTCCTCTCTTCCTCTTTCTATCCTTTCATCCACCTTCTCCTCGCTTCCTTTGCTTGTGCGCTCCTCTTCCCGGCAGCATGCCTCTGTGACAGACAGATGGTTTGTTTCCTCCCTCCTAACGAGTCGCTGAGCCTCGGCTTGTTCAAGCTCATTGTGCAGCCGCTGCCTCCTCGGCACCCCTAAGTCTAAGCACCCCTGCCGCTAGCCCTTTATCCCAGATAGGCTTATTACTGAATAGCTGTGTAGAGCTTATGCAATGAATGAGATCAGATGTTCCTAATCCTGTGCAAAACTAGTTGTTACATAATAGTTGTTAAATAATAGATGAATCAGAAGATTTATATTAGGAATATATGTGACCTCTTAATTTGTGGTTGTAGCCCCACGATTTCTAGTGCAGCACGGTGACGGGCATATACAAGATGTACGTGTTTACGTTAAAAGGCTTATTGTTTAGTTACACACAGAGACAATAAAACACTGGCCTATGAAAATAAACGTGTGCATCTGCCTCTGTCTCTGCGTGCGTCTCTCTATATGGGTCTCTGTCTACCTCCCTCTCTGCGTCTGTCACATTGCAGCTCTGGAGAACGTATCCAAGTCGGTGCGTCTGTGGAAGACCGCGGTGGAGCTGGAGGAGCCGGAGGATGCCAGGATCATGCTGAGCAGAGCCGTGGAGTGCTGCCCGACCAGCGTGGAGGTACACAGACGCATCCGTGCTTGGGGGGCAATAAAGCCAATTCTCTCTTTAAAAAAAACCATTATAAATCATGTTCATCTCTGTGCAGAATTGTTCAGTTGTAATTTCACAATCTCAAAGACACTTCTAATAAGATTACACAATTAAGATTCTCTGGAATATTGTTCTAGACTTTTGGAGCTGTCAGTTAAATATCTTCTACCAGCTGAGTTGTAAGTGATTCTGTAAACAGTAGGTTTGCCTCAGCTGAAGTGATCACGGGGCTATAATGCTTAGAGTTCAGTATGCTGGAAATGGAACGGTATTGCCAGATTGGTTTGATGATTTCCAGCCAAACACATAGCATAAGAATGGCTATAAATTATGAAAAAAAGAGATTAATTTGACCAATTTTATCACAATACCCCAGCATAGCTTTAACAACAGAAATTACAGGAATAATCAGCCATTCACACTTTTGCAATAGAACATGGGTCATAAAACCAGATAGAGATATTGCAAAAACGCATTGCAGATACACATTTGTCAAAAAGCCACATAAGTGCTGTTCATTGTAATTAACATAATGGAAACCTGTGTGTGTCTGTGAGAGAGAGAGATTGTGCGCGAGTGTGCTCGTACATGTCAGCAGTTGAGTGCATGCGTGAGTGTGTGTGCATGCACATGATGCATAACATGGTGGTACTATGTAAGTCAATAGGAGTTAATACAAATAGCTTGATGTCATGAGCAAAGATAATGCAAACCTTTTAATGTGCTGATGTAACTTGAATAAGAAATCATGTTTGGATTTGTTTTCCTGGTGGGAATGTGGGTTGCTGCATCCTGAACAAGGCACACCTACTAAGAGATGATATTCAACCAGCAGGAAACATTTTGTCATCTTGCATACATCTTTTTATAATTTAGTTCCACAGAACATCCATTTTAAAGTCAGATTACCTCAGGGTCCTTAACAGTAGCTTCTAGTTGTACAGAAATAAAATGTTTCTCATTTCTGCCAGACTTCAATGTCTGCCATTTAAGATAATGATGTTGCTGATTCTTGCTAAACTGCAGGTCTAACTATAAATCATCAGCATAAAAAATATAATTTATAATTTGTTAATTACTTACAAATTCAAGATGGCATATCAAGAGCTAAATAAGGCCAGAACTTAAAAGATCATGGCTAATAATGCTAAATGATGTGCTCAAGATATGGTTTCTTAACAACTGCAAATTTGGGAAAACTTAGGCGCCTGGACAGGCCGAGTGACGATTACTCGTGATTCGTAAAAGTGTTCCTGTTCAGTAGTGCCTGCTAACGGCCCTCTAATTACACACTTATAAAATGCACCTGTTAGCACCTACATGCCAGAACATGTCAACGTGGTCTAGGAAGAGAAGCACCAGACTTTAGACCACGCATACAAAGAGCATATACATCCACTAAGGGCGTTTTCAAACTAGAGCTTTTCTCCAGACCCAGGTCTGCTTGCTCCGTGAGTTTGGTATGTTTGGTCATGTGTGAAAGCAGTTTTTGAGCCCAGGGGGGTTCAGAGTACCGATCTCTGGTCCTTCTGAAATCACTGGTCTCAAACCAGGTATTTGCTTCTAGCGAGCTCTAGTGCAGTCTGCAACAGGTGTGGAAGGTATCGGCCTCCAGCGCTGCATGTGGGGTGGCATGATTGGTTCGTTTGGTAATGTGACTGCTTTGACTTATCGTGTTACTTCCCTTATCAAGTTTCATGTATTTTTCTGATTAAATAAAGGCTTATCCAGATAAAAAAAAAACCCAAACAAACCTTTTTTTAATTTCTTAGGTACTTAAAATGTTTGCACAGCATTGTATATTTTACAGGGGGGGAAAAGTCTACAGACGTGCAATGCAACAGAAATGTCCTCATACAAGAATAGCTCCTTGTTTGCAGGTGCTCCTGCACGGTGAAATTCCCAAAAGCTCCATTCCTTGCCACCCGATTGTTTGCACCCAACGAAATAATAAAAACCAGCAAACGGATGAAGCTTCTGTCTATCATTTAGCGCACCTGTATGTGCAGAAAAGTGACGTATAGAATAACGCTACCGATCCACGGTTCAGATAGAGTTCCTGTGTGTGATGATGAGCGCTTCTCTCAAACCAGCCCAGAATCGGGCCTGGTTGTGGACTCGAGTACTCGGGACAAGTGTGAAAACACCCTAAAAATGTTCAGAAGCTCAAATTTCATCTCCTTCCTATGCAGTCTTTGCTAAAGTCTTACAGTTATCTTTTAGAACTTGCTGTTTGTTTTGTAACAGAATACCCTTATAACTAGACATTTCGTTTATGATTTACGGCAGAGTCATTTTGTCTTGTGCTCTAAATGCTACTGACCCCTGTGCTTAATCATACTGTCAGGATTTTGCTTCTACTGCTGAGGAAATGTTTGGTGCCAACATTTGGGTAGCGGTAGAGCAGTTTAGTTTCTGTTGGTGTTACTCAGATGTTTCCTGGCTTTTCTTCAGCCAGTACTGCCTGCAATGAAGTTTAGTTTTCCAGAGCTAGTTCTTGAGTAGCCCGTTGTGACATTTTTGTTCCACTATCTCAGCATCAGTCACTGCAGTAATGTTAAGGCAGCACTAGGAAAGGGAACATTCTCTATTTAAAACTTGCTTCTTAAAAAACAAATAAATTAATCGTTTGACACGTACAGTAACACATTGCTGAACCCCTCGGAGAGCCAGTGCCCTATTGAGCAGCTGAAATTCATCTTAAATCGCACATCAAACATATCATGCCTTACAAATGAACCAGTGTCCCTCCTCACTGGCTTACAGCTCTGGCTCGCCCTGGCTCGGTTAGAGACGTACGAGAATGCCAGGCGGGTTCTGAACAAGGCCCGTGAGAACATCCCTACTGACCGGCACATCTGGATCACTGCCGCTAAGCTGGAAGAGGCCAATGGCAACACCCAGATGGTGGAGAAGATCATAGACAGAGCCATCACCTCGCTGAGAGCTAACGGGGTGGAGATCAATCGCGAGCAGTGGATTCAGGTCAGCTACGCCCACAAAGAAACGCCGTACATTTCATTCCACATAGGCTTGTTTAGAATGGACAATCAAGTGGCAGTCTACTATGAGAAACTCGAGAACTTATTTATTCATGAAATGAAGATGAATCAATAGAAAATTAGCATTTTTCGAAATGTATTAGAATAATATGAATTTAATTAATATTTCTCTTCAAGGTTATACGGTTCATTTAGCAGAAACAATTTTCTGTTGGGTTCTTTGTAGGTTTTCTGTTTCCAGTAAAAATACAAACACAATATTGTTTCTTTTTTAGTTCTCTTTTCTTTATTATCCTAAGCATGGTTTGTGTATTCAGAGGGAAATGTTCAAAAGTAGTTACTTTGACTTTAAATAGACCTCAGTACGAGCTAGAGCATACTGAGTGGATATGCAGCGGAGCACATCCAGCCTGCCTCAGTTGAGGGTTCTGAGGTGAGACATTGGGAGAACATTATGACGCTGGGTTACGCAACAGCACAATATTTTGTATTTAACCTAGGTGATCTCTCTCTCTCTCTCTCTCTCTCTCTATCACTATACACACACACACACACACACACACACACAATGTGGGTAGAAGACATTTCTCTGCCAATGCAACCTGGCAAACCTCTTTTACCCCATACAAGGAACGATTTCTTCTGTCAGGTGACACCCTGATATGGCTTGGACTCAGCATTTCATTAGGAAGGAATAGGTTCTGACTCAAGTCTCAACACAGATGGTTGTGCACAAACCAAGCTTCTCATCCACAATGTGACTTTGATCTAACACAAAAAAATATGCCTTTTTAGTGCCTTTAGAAAGGACTTATTCAGACTACAGCAGTGGATTCTTTCCTTCTGCAGTCCTTATTCATTTTCTCTGTCTCTCTCTCTCCTTTCTCAGGATGCTGAGGAGTGTGATAAGGCTGGCAGCGTGGCCACGTGTCAGGCGGTGATCAGAGCTGTGATTGGCATCGGCATTGAAGAAGAAGACTGCAAACACACCTGGATGGAGGATGCAGAGAGTGTGAGGAAGTGCCACCCAACATACAAAGAGTCAATGGAACCAATAGCTTTCATTTATGGAAAGAAAATGCATAAATTATGAACCCTCATTTGGATATGGCAATTTTTGCAGTGTTTGTAAGAGCAAAAATCTTAAATTATGCATGAAGTCCAGTGGCGAATCGAGCCAGCTACTGTTTGGTTGCAACTGCTTTGGGTTGTTTGTCAAATCATGCTTAATTATTAATTATCTCCACTGTGTGTGTGTGTGTGTGTGTGTGTGTATATCTCACAGTGTGTAGCTCATAATGCCCTGGAATGCGCCCGTGCCATCTACGCCCATGCTCTGCAAGTCTTTCCCAGCAAGAAGAGCGTGTGGCTTCGAGCAGCTTACTTTGAAAAAAGCCACGGCACGCGGTGAGATAAAGGCCCTGACACGGAATGTCATCTCACCCTGCTTATCTTGGCTGATTATCTTGTAGCCATTAGAGGATATCGTATTATACTGAAGCCTTGATTTGTATTGCACGATTATGAGCTTTTAAGTGCTGCTCATTCTGCTTGTCTGCAGAGAAATCTCAAGGTGCTTTCTCTCCAAACCCCCCCCCCCCCCCCCCCCCTTCTCTTTTTCAGAGAATCTCTGGAGGCTCTTTTACAGAGGGCAGTGGCTCACTGTCCTAAGGCAGAGGTTCTGTGGCTGATGGGGGCCAAGTCTAAGTGGCTGGCTGGAGACGTCCCTGCGGCCAGGAGCATTCTGGCACTGGCCTTCCAGGTGAGCCCCAATCCTGCCTCTTTTGCACACTTAAGCTGGCTTTATACGGTGCAGCTCCACATCTTACAACACCTGACAGACGTGGATCGCATGAGATTCTGCAGCTAAAATCTTGAGCAAATACTATGACAGACTGTGCAACCTCCTTTCTGTTGAAAGTCAGACCATATGATAAAGTTTTTTCATAAACGTATGATGGTGGAAATGATGATATTCTGCTTTTGTCGTCCATATGTAACTTTTTTTTTTTTTTGCATAAAAAGGGCATGGTCTCTGATTCCATATTTCTACAGAACATTTACATGCCTTGTTTTCTTTTCACGACACTGCTGTTCACTAGAAGTCAGTGCGTGGGTTGTGCGTGATTCCAGGCTGCTCCCTATTGGTTGTTTTTAGATGTGCACTATAGCAGAGGTCACATGGCACGATTTTGGAGCTAAATTCCTGCCACTGCCAGAAGACAACTGTGGGCCATCTTTGGTAGCAGAGGCACTGAATTGGCAGCCATAAGAGCATGAGGCGTCACGCGTTCAAAGACCACAGAAATCTTTCACTATCTGTGATTTTGTGTGACAGCATAATCATTATGTTAATTAACTGGGTTAAATATGCTCAGTACGTGTCATTAAGATGGATATTTCTGGCTGTTTCGTGATGTTACTTTTGTATACTATCGCCAATGACTTTGTCTAGAAATTAGCAGAGTATTTTCGGCATGTATAATGTGAGGTTCTCATTTTGCTGCATCTCATACTTTAGACTCGTTTCAACAAACCACTTCCTAGGCCCTTTCTGCCAGCCTTATCTTAGGCTTCACCAGTACTCAGACATTCTTGGTTTTGCTTCAGATAAACCCCCCCACCTCATCCCTGACCAAGACCTTGAACCGCTCGGTCTCTTCCCTCAGGCCAACCCCAACAGTGAAGAGATCTGGCTGGCTGCAGTGAAGCTGGAGTCGGAGAACAATGAATACGAGAGAGCCCGCAAGCTGCTGGCCAAAGCGCGCAGTAGTGCCCCGACTGCCAGGGTGAGTGTCCCAGCACAGCTTGGCATCCTTCAACTAACTCCTTTTCACTACAAGGTTCACTTTTGAGAGATTCATGGTTGTTTTTTGGTGGTGAGTCACTCTGCTAACTTATCCGTCTTGTGTAATCGAGGCCTAAATTGGGGAGCCCAGAGGGGACATTTCAACACTCTCTGAAGCCTGCTTGTGCTGGTCTCAGGAGGGAAGAAACCCTGCTTTACTGTTTTTGTATTTGTTATTTAAAAGCTTTTTGTGTAAGGCTGGAGTAAATGCTGAAAGAAAAAAAGAAAAAGATTACATAAATATTTGGCTTAAGGGCGATGATGAAACTAGTGAATAGTGTTTGTTACCAAACAGTTCAATATTTATAGTCAGGAGCAATGTTCTTAGACATCCCTGGACATGAAAGGCACATGGCACTGCTGTACCTGAACCTACATCTGACTGTATGACAGATAATCTACACAGCTAAACAGTTTTCTGGCCTCTGGTATATTTGTGTAGTTATGTGCCTCTTTAAATGAAATACTGAAAAAGAGGACAATTTGTCATTCAGTGATAATTTAAACCAATAAATGTTCATACATAAAGGATTCAAGTGCCAGATAATTATCTAGTGACTACACAATATCTAGTATTTCAGTGATTTACTTTCTGACAGTGACTTACTTTACTTTTTGAAGTCTGTGACTGAATTATCTGAATTAGTTTTGGTACTTAATTCCTAATTGTGGGTTGTCAGAATAGTGCCATGGCCCCAGGAACAGCTCTGTTTTACTAGGAGAGTAAATGCATTTCTGTGATTTTAGTAAGTGCTGTCCTATTATTGCAGATGGTGGTGGTGTTGTCTCTAAGGGCTTTAGTTACCATGGTAAAAACCCCCAAAAAACACATCTGCCGTATACATCATTTCCTATTCCATGCCAATATCCTGCCTCTGAAGTAGCTGCCCATAAATATCATGCATCATTTAATGCGTATTGCTACAGACCTCTGAAATAATGAACAAATAGACACAAAGCCCAAACTGACACATCCGTGTGCAGCAGTTAGAATACACCCTGTTTCTCATACGCACACAGTCAGTAATGTCACTCTGATGATAAATCTGAAAAGGCGCAAATGTTTGTATAGTCAAGTTACTTTCCACTTGTCTATTTTGGCTTTAGACAGGGTTCCAGATTTTCAGTGTAAAAACAGCACCAAACAGGATCGTGGCTTCTCCGTACTTGTCGTGTGAAAGATTCTCTCCTGCATTATTTGTGCCATGAAATGCTGCATGTGGTCAATAAGTATGTGATTGTGATTTTGGTTTAAAGTCACAGAATACTGTACTGCAAAATATCCATTTTACGCCATTATTATAAAAGTAAAAGGTTGCCAAACGTTGCATATCATGCACAGTACAAATATAAAGAGTCATGCCTCGTGTCTTTTCACAAAGCAGAGTTTCTTATTTAGATGTGGCAAACAGGAGGTGTGTTTAGAGGTTTGCAATTGAACTACGCAGAAGAAGGTGGCTTCTCTTGTCTCTGGGCAAAAGGTTAAGAGCAGGATAGTGTCCTGTCTCTCCTATTTAAACAGGTTGGATGTTTGGAAGTTAATGATGCGAATGGTGCCAGAACATCTCTTGTCTGGGCTTGTCTTGCTTCAGGAAATGGTGTCCGCATCAAAGCACTTTTCACCCCATCAGCTGTCACTCTGATACTTAGCAACACTCTGTGAAAGGGATAGTGTTTTCAAAGCAATCAGTGCAAACGTGTGGGAAATGGTGACGAATACCCTATGCGTATCTTTCATGCTTGGCGTATATGTTACCGCTTAAACAGCACTTAATTTTAAATTACTCAGTCCAAATGTTGAAAATTTGTGTCTGAAAATTTCCTAAATCTTTTTTTCTTTTGTTTAAGAAAAGGGAATCATTTGCATGTTTCATTTTGCCATATTAGCTGCCATATATTTTGAACTCACTTGTCATCATGCAGTCAGTCACAGAACAGGAATACGACGTGCCATTTTCTCTTATACACAGCTGCTTTAGCACCCATGGTTTGTAAAGAGAAGCACGTGTCCTTCTGCAGGTGTTCATGAAGTCTGTGAAGCTGGAGTGGGTGCTGGGGAACATTGCAGCAGCCCAGGAGCTGTGCTCAGAGGCCCTAAAGCACTATGAAGACTTCCCCAAACTCTGGATGATGAAGGGCCAGATTGAGGAACAGTCAGAAAATATGGACAAAGCCCGAGAAGCCTACAATCAGGGGGTAAGGTTGACACACAGGGAAGTTCAGCTCAATTTAGAATGTTTTGCTAGTGTCCAAAATCACACAAATTATCGATAGGCAATGTAAGGGATTTCTCAACGCTAACTCTTCATCTCTGCTAACTAACTATGTTGGCTACTGATCACTTTTTAGTTGAATGTACGGTGTAAGAGAGGCTAAATAATGTGCAGGTCACTTTGGCCGTTGCCATGAACCTCTTCTCGTCTCGTTGTTGTTTTTCAGCTGAAGAAGTGTCCCCACTCCATGCCTCTGTGGCTGCTCCTCTCCCGCCTGGAGGAGAGAGTGGGTCAGCTTACCCGGGCCCGTGCCATCCTGGAGAAATCTCGCCTCAAGAACCCACAGACCCCTGAGCTGTGGTAGAACATTACACATGCACATTTTATCACTGGTCCACCCACAAACTAAAACACTAAACCCAGAAAAATACCTAAACCTACACTAAAATTCAACTTTCAGTGGTAGCTTTATACTTTCATTATAATGTAGAACAAGACAAGACTTGATCCATGTCCAGGAAACTGACCTAACACAATCTCTCCTTCTTATTTTTTTTCTTTTTACTTTTCATTACCTAGGCTGGAGTCAGTTCGACTAGAATACAGAGCAGGCCTCAAGAATATCTCCAACACGCTAATGGCCAAAGCCTTACAGGAATGCCCCAGCTCAGGTAGACTGTGGCTTCCTCGGTCTCTCTGCCCGCATTAGCCTGTTTTACTGTGATTCTCACATTACCCCTGTGGAGATACCTTCTATGAAGTCCTTTTCATTCATTTCAACAGGCATCCTTTGGGCCGAAGCTGTTTTCCTGGAGGCCAGACCACAGAGAAAGACGAAGAGTGTCGATGCGCTGAAGAAATGCGAGCATGACCCTCATGTTCTTCTGGCTGTTGCAAAGTACGAACAGCTCTGAAAGTGCAAATCCAACCTGTACATCTGTGGTGTCATGGCCGCCCGGTGCAGCTGATACTCATGTTTTGTCCAAATTGTAATGCAGTTTGGCCGGTATTCTCACAAGTATGTGTCTGGTCCATAGGTTATTTTGGAGCGAAAGAAAGATTACCAAAGCTAGAGAATGGTTTTTGCGCACGGTGAAGATTGAGCCAGACCTGGGCGATGCCTGGGCCTTTTTTTATAAGTTTGAGCTTCAACATGGGACAGAGGTAAGAACTGCTGAACGTCTGCCAGGGCATAGTCCATGTCTACTGTTTGGCTTGCATCTGATTTTGAAGTTCTGGTGCAGCTAAAGCAAAACGTTACGAATGTCCTTGGACACATGTAAACAAGGTGGGTTCAGGACTACAAAGTATTTCTTAGTGAGAAAGATTGAAGGACAGTGTACAGCCATATTAAAACTACTAGACAATTCCACACTCCCTCTGTCTCTGCCAATACTAATACCAAAACAGGTTTGCTATGAGAGTAAACATAAAAAATAAATTATTTGTAGTTTGTCTGTACTGTAGCTAAAAATATTCTAAAACAGAAATGGCATTTTGTTCAGAGCCATGGTGTTATTCATTTGCCTCATTCATAGTATTGAACCAATACCAGTTTTGCTGTGCAAGTACAGGTTTGCTATTAAGAAACAAAACTCAGCAGTTTTGCCTCTAGTGTGACTAAAAGCACTCTAAAATCTAAAAAGCTTAGGTGTTATCACTCATTTGTATCACAGCCTGACACAAAATCCCAATATTTAATCAAAACCAGTATTGCTGTGCAAATATCAATTATTTTTATTATTATCAAATTTTATTTTTTAGCTAAGGTGAGTTTGGAAAAGGTGAAATTATGGCTTTTCAAATTTTTTCAAGTTTAGCGACCCAAGACGAGTTTCAACCCACAGCTGTGGCATAAGATTATTCACTAATGGAAAAAGTTCAGGCACGGTAGGAATATCTCTGACTTGGCTTATCTCGTGCCTCAGGAGCAGCAAGAAGAGGTAAAGAAACGCTGTGAGAACGCTGAACCCCGCCATGGAGAGCTCTGGTGCACAGAGTCTAAACACATCCTCAACTGGCAGAAGAAGATTGGCGAGATCCTTGTTCTTGTGGCTGTCAAGATTAAGAACACCTTCTAAACAGGGACTGAGACGCACACTGACACACCCATGCCATGTGCCTGTGCAACTTTGTGTTAGTAAATATGTGCTTTTTTGGAGGCTCTGTGGATAAGGAGTATTTTTGTCTTATTGTCGAGCGAGTTTGCGGCATGTCACTCTTTCTGTTTAGATATAGACAGGATGATACAGCTCTAGGTTGATATTTTTATTGTCAAGCATCAGCAGCTTCTTAAAAACAAATTGTGATATGTAGTCTAACATCATTAGGTATAGTTGTAATGAAGACATTTGATGTCCACCTCCTCGATTAGAGTTGGTGTTTTCATTCATTTATGTTTGTCATGAAGCTTATCTGTACATTTCCAACAAACTGAACAATAAATGATTTGAGGTGAGTGAGCTGATGTAAATTTATAAGATTTCTCTGTTGATTTTTATTAAATAAGCTTAAGTAACATGTACGCAGTCGTGTAAATTATTGGTGTCCACTGCTGAGGCGGAACAGCTTTTTATTTGTAATACGGTTGTTGTTAATAAACTAAAACGTTATGGATATGAGGCAAGTACCGCATTTCCAGACGCGTAAGTAGACAATGCGTCCGAACAAGGTTACACCGTGCGCACGTTGATTGTGGCGATTTGGCGAGCTCTGTCTGCATAGATATAATAGTTTTTAAATATCGTCTTCAGCGAAACCGAAAGAAAAGTGATTGATCGCGGAAGTTTTCTTGGCTTGATCGGACTGGAGTTCTGGTGAAATCCAAAGCGCACCGCCAGTAATCCATGACGGTTAAGGAAATTGGAGTCACGCTGGGGAATTCGGCGATGTTGGACGAGAAGCTGTTAATGCATACGAAGAGAGCGCTTGACAAAAACGTGTACATACAGTCGAAAACCAACAAAATCTAACGTGTGGACGGCGTTTCAGCACTCCTCGGAACATGTGAAGGAGCAGTTTAGTCCGGTGAGCCATGTACGACAAGGGAGGCTCAAGCTGGTGCGCACCGAATGGTATCCGCGCATTCAAAGAATCATATATCAGACGATGATCAATGGTGAGTTATTTACTTATGGCTGCTGTACCCCGTTAATAGAATTTGTCTAAACCAAGCAAACACTCTATTGGGAATTTAAATGCCTAGAAATTGCTGCTCTGCTGTTGTAAATATTTTGAGTGCCTATTCTAGTACATTTTCTATATTTCTACGTTCGACCTAAGCTTATTTGATAGTAATATTAATAAGAGCTTTTTGTTTAAAGTGAATGCATTGAAATAACAGACGATCTCCCCCGCAGACTGTGAGCAAGCCTGTTCTCTGTATCACTGTGGTGCTGCTCCTCGGAGTGGTGCACTCTAAACGCAAATGCAACTACTCCATGATCCTCACCACTTATAGGACACTGACCTTTGTTGAACTCCAGAGTCTGGTAGGTGTTATGGGTTTATGAGTCGCGTCACTTTCGTAATTGCAGTCAGCTCATATAATAGACATTACACTCTTTGTCCCCTTAGTTTATATATCTGCTGTCCTTTTAAAGAATACCTTTCCAGTATCAAAAGGGTGTAACCATTATATTATATGTTTGAGTGCTGCCATCTGCTGGGTCATTAATAAAATTACGATTGAACTGGCCTCTGGCTTGTGCCTACCACCAAACCACAACGTCAAATTATCCCCGAATATACACTCCCTCCTGTATTCTTTTACTTTACTATACACTCTCCACACACTTTACTACAAACATTCCTTTATTATAACAGTTAAAACACTTTTGTAAGTCACTCTGGATGCATGTTTGCTAAATGCCATAAATGTAAATGTGAGGCCAGTGCAGTTAGATCAAGATTTATGTTAGTCACCCTCCAATTATTCATCGGTTGTCAGTTTCCACCACAGGACCATTACTGACTTATGCTTATTTTACAGTAATTTTATTAACAACTTTACAGTTTACAGTAAATAATTGAGTATGTCTGGATAAGAGACAAGTCTTAACACTTCTGTGACACATGAAAAAAAAAAGTAAAAACTTCAATATCTCCGCTGTGCCTGATACACTCATATTAGCGCAACATCCACTACAATGCCAGTACTATGTCAATGTCATTTCTATGTTCTTAATAGACCATGACAGGATCAGTGCTGAATGGATTTCCATTATTTCAAAAACAGATCATTGCTGAAGGGTATGGTAATTGTCAGATGGGTCACAGCTGGTTGGGATTAAGGGTCGGTTGGTTAGATGGGTCACACATAGACAGGCTTCAGTTTGCTGTACACAAAATGCATTTATAACATTAGTAGAATTCATTCTGTGCTTGTTTTGTATTTTTAACTGTGCTAATATTGAATTTCTGTTGTGTAGAAAGGAAGGTACCGTGGATAAAGTTTTGTAATTGTTATGCCATTCTGTAACCCAGAATCTGACAGGCCCATTTGATACAGCTAAAGAAAAGGACGGTTGTCCTTCTAAAAAGGTAAACTGACCTCACAAAGCATTCCTTTAACATATCTTTTATCATCATTCATTCTATCTAGGCTATAATTATGATAATGATGTATTTTCCACATGTTGTAGATTTGCCATTTTTCATTACTGCTTTGTTTTTGCCCATATGATTAATAGTATGTTATAATGTCTCCCCATCTGTATGTTCCAACAACAGGTACATCGCATTCTGCATTCCATTTATGGCATGACTCAGCTGTTTGCGTGCCTCAGTGAAGGCCATTACAGAGACAGCAAGACTAATATAGTGGCCAGCATGGGCCAGCTCATTAGACAGAACTGCAAAAAGGCACCCATGGCAAGGACCTCCTTTATATAAGTCATCTGTTCTATTTATTCATCTTCTTTTGGAATTTGCAATGTCATATGGTCTAGCATTTAAACTGTATATGGAAACTCAGTTAAATTGCAATTGTTGAACATTTGGTGAATGTGCTGTGAAGTAATTATGGACTTTTACAGGGAAAAAGGCAAAAGGCAACATCCTGCAAAAATGGACGGAAGCAGAAGAAAATAAGGCATCGACGTTTGAAAATAATCGAAATGCTGGTTAAATGCTGGCAAAAGTTGCAGAGTATGTATAACTAACAACATAACACATTCAAATGGTATTTAGAGAAAGAGCTAAGGTTAATATAAAATGATTGCTTTCATGATTTAATATCAAAGTTATTGTTCCAATCTGCAGGACCATTTACTACATTGTGAGACATGCCTTACTATTAATCCCTTTATAAGCAAAATACCTTGCTTTAGTACTCTATACAGCATTCACATAACCACATGAACCAGAGGGTTCTTGCATCTTACACTGTTAAGTGTCATTTGGTTTTCATGTTCACATGGAATGTTGGTGGGGTACAATAAGGGAAAGCACTGAAATTAGTCTTGGCGCCTCCATGGATTAATAACTTTGGCGTGGATTTTACCATGTGGGATGTTGTAGTGTCCTAGCGCACATGAAGCCCAAATGTCACTGCATTCACAAAATAATGTACAATTTAAGATTATAAATTGTACTGGTTCATTTGGAATTGAATCTCATTTTATAACACACTAGTGGTCCATTCTGGAAGTCCAAAAAAGTCAGATTTGTGGACATAAAACTGCACAGAATACAGTAACACAGATAAGATGCATTTTGCATTATTATTTTTTTGTATCGTTGTTTATAAAGCTATAACCATTGCATAGCAATATCTACAAAATGAGTAAATATAGCTTCTCAATGGGCCTCATAAAGTACTTTTGTACTCTACAAAAATATAAGCTACATTGATGCTAATACGTATATTACCTTTGTGGGAGTGTTTTGGATATAGTAAGACTGTATGGTATCACACACTTGCCAGTTTGCTAATCAGAGCTTTTTTTTAATTTAAATGCTTTGAGTATGATGGGCAGGCTAAGCAAATATTTCATATGTGTGGAAATGACCTTGCCTTGTTAAATATAGGCCTGCATTTGCTTTTTTTCTGCGCGTATATGACATTATTTCCTTATGGTGCTACTTATTTATTTAGTACTACCAGGCTTGATTCCTCCAGTTAAGCAATTTCCATTGTTTTTCTTTTATTACTTTGTACGCACTTAGAACATTTTAAAATAAACAAACTACAATGAATACATCTAATGTGTTATTATTTACTACGTGGAACCTAATTTTGGGACAGTAATATGTACAGAGAATTTGTAGAGGTGACCTGATATGCCGTAATGATTTCCGGTTTTGTCAAAGGCGCACGCGAGAGTGGTCAATGAACAGCTAAAAACAAACAAACAAACAAAAAAATTAAAACAATTTCTCATCACTTGACCAGGTTCTTCCTGCAATTTTGGAAAACTGAAACCACTAAAATATCAAAGAAACCAAACTGTAGATGTCTTGTTTTTCTACAGCAAAAAAATATGGAGATATGGAGGTACGGTTTCTTCGACATTTTTTAGTGTAATGCTCACCTGTACTTTCCAAACCTAAAGGAAGATTTTGCAGTCACCGACTGGAAAGCACCTCTAAAGCACCGCTTTAGATATAAAAGGAAAGAGAAGGTTAGAGGCGCCTGTGCTGCTGTTTCTCGGCGTTCGTCAGCGTTTGTTGTGCGCCTGCGCAGTTTGTGCACTTCCTGCGTCTTTTGAGCAGACCAAAAATAAATAAATAAACCAACAACCTACACAGAAAATCTTCACCAGCTATGTGAGCTTGGCCTTGTTGTATTACTTCGCTTCACCACGTCTCGCAGATTCATGGTTGCTTTCCTGTTTGCCGTCACTTTTTGTGCAACGTACCTGTCTCCGATCGTCGGCCATGCGAGCGGAAAGCTCAATACCGAGGAAGAGATGATGTCTCATTACAGGTGAGCTGAACAAGCTGCTGGAGCGTGCCAGTAGCTGGATATAGCTGCGTACATTTACCTAATTGTTTCACAGTTAAACTTAATTACACAAGGTAGCAACTGGCTATGTGGTCATAACCTATGCAGGGTCACTGTAGTGGTAAATGCATGTCGTTTCCTGTTGGCTTCAGAACTGGCTCTAAATCAAGTGTTTGCTGTTATTTCGTTTAGTGGAAAACGCAAGACTTGTTTTGCACAGCAGAGGCAAGTTGGTGCTGTTCACTGAAAGGGACTGGCTTCGCTCAGAGAAACACGGCAATGGCTAAGATCAGTAACTGTATTTTAGTTTGGCTCGTACATCTAGTTCCTGAACGCTTGGGATTGGCTATATGATCATTTTGAAAGCGCCGTGTGTTGTGTCGAAATCCTATATGCTACGGACTACATCCGCGTTTGCAGCTGTATATAGATAGATAGATAGATAGATAGATAGATAGATTGTTAAGCTTGACAAATCCTTCCCGGTGAACAGTACGTGGTATAAAGTCAAATAAAGAATACGACAGTAACCTCGATAGTGCTCAGTGACTCGAATGCGTTTCAGTCCTGACGAGTATTATGAAAGCGCTTAATGTTAATCATCTTTAATTCTCAAGCGTGTACACTGCTGACAGTTGAAGTGGAAGTAGGCTGCTATTGTCTCCTGTTATTGCTAGAAGATATGTAGCAATCTCTCCCACCCACCCAATTATCTCTTGACTTCAAAGTTTTGATTTAAATCAAATGTATTTTGGTGACTTATCTTGGTGTCTAGGTTATATCACAGGAAGTATTTTTCTCTTAATACAGTACATCAGGATGCATAATATTAGGAGAGTGTAATATTGGCAGTGCTTGTGACAAAGGCTAAGGGCAGTGACCACACACAGGTCTCAAACACAGGCCCTACAGGTGGTAAATGTGCCATGAACACCAGAACAAAGAGCAACCTGGCACAGCAGACAGAGCACCCATTTCACCTTCCCGAGAGACAGTCTCTATCGCACCATCCTTTCTGCCAGGAAATGACAGTCTCACACCACCTTCACCTTCAGGGAGTGCACCCCTGCATGTGACCCTTTCCATGTGCCCCTCACATATCCACACTTCATCCCAGGTTCATACCCATATGCCCCCAAGAGTTCACACTGGGCTTTGTACCTACCGCTCACAGCAGGGGGGTTCATTAACTATGGGTACACTCCAGATGACCTCACAGTACCATCCCACCTCTGACACCATTGGTAATAAAGGTTGAGGCCATCAACCATTTACGTTTACATGTACGGCATTTAGCAGACGCTCTTATCCAGAGCGACTTACAAAAGTGCTTTGTCATTTACTCACAGAATATCCTAGTACAGTGCAGTAGGTTAGAGTCTGACATACCAATGAAGTAGAATACTGTAGAATACAGGGATCAGTGCTGATGCCTAGAAGTACAAAATACATAAGGTCCATCTTAAACAATGATAAGTGCTATAAACAATAAGTGCTAAATTAGCCAGTCAATCAACCACACAGGTCTCGAATCCAAGTCCCACAGGTGGACCAACAGACCAAAGAGCCAGCTCTAAGACACTGCAGCTAGAGCACTCATTTTACCTTCCTGAGTGACATTCTCCGTCACACCACGCTCTGCTTCAGAAAGTGACGGTCTTTGTTACATTGTGTCTGTCTTTGGGGAGTGAACCTCTGCATGTGTGCTGCCCTCAGCCCTCAGCCTTCGTCACTGTGCCGTTTTGACACATGCCAAAATTACACTCCCCCTATAATCTCAGAAACTTCAAGGTATAAGTTAAATCATATATATTTTTGGTGAATTATCTTGAAACATCAAAAAGTTCTCATCACACAGATGACTGTTGGTCAAGTGAGCATTTTATTGTTACATTTTTTAATAAGCACTCCCCTTGCCCAAATCAATTGATGAATGAATAACAAAAAATAAAAATATAATACATCTTTTATTGAAATGTTGCAATTCAAAACAGATTACATTCTGTAAATGGTAATCACTGCAAAAATATCAAAATATAAAAAAAAAATCAAAATATCCAAAAAAAAAACCAAAAAAAAAAAAACCACACACACACCTGGGAAAGCTAGATGTTGGAACATTGGTATGAGGATTTGATTATTCCACAATGAGAGCATTAGTGAGTCAGGTACTGCTGTTGGATGGTTAGTTCTGGATCACAAAAACCCATTCTACTGGCTTTTTATTTTTATCATAATGTGTACAGACACGAGAGAAAGAAGACGGACTACAAATGGAACAGCACCCTCCCCAACACAACGCAACACATCAGAAATATGTTAGATGAACAACAATAATAAATAATGCTAACAGAAAAACTTTAAATTTAATGTCAGCAAACCTTTTAGCCACACTTGGAAAAAAAATGCTTCATATGGTAGTATAACCTACACACCAGAATACATTTGAATCAAACATTTCTAAGTCCAGAGATAATGGGAGAGAATATAACTTTGGCGTCAAAACAGCACTGCCAATATTATGCTCTCCTATTATTATCACTCCAGATGAACTAAGAGAAAATGACTTCCCGTTGTATAACCTAAACTCCAAGATAAGTAATCAAAATGCATTTGATATAAATCGTGGCAGAGATAAAGGGGGGAGTATAATGTTGGCATTGAATATCCTGAATTATGTATTTTTATTTCAAATTTAAGTTTTTTTGTAGTTATCCTGTAAATGTTTGAGTAGCCACCTCTTCTAACAATAACAGGAGGAAATAACAGCCTACTTCCGCTTCAGCATACATGTTGGCATTGGTGGTGCCAGACTTGGAAATTAAAGCTGATCACTGTATTCTCTAGAGGTGGCAACGATCCGATATCTTGTGTTGGAATCGAGCCGATACCAGCAAAAATGTTTGCTCCGATATTGGTGAAAAACATTTTAAGGGAACCAATCTGATATCATAATTCCAGCCTGAAAGTGGCACAAAAGTGCTTTGCAGCAGTGCAGCCCATGTGATAACTGCTATGTTTGAGCAGATCGCATGATCAAAGCTGGGTTAGTCTGAGCACAGACACACCGCTGTAGAGTATAACTGTAGCGTTTTCTTCCTGTTAGCGATTATAAACTATTATGTTCGTGAAAGCAGCAACATCATCCCCTGAAATCTGTCATAAGCTGTCTGTGAACTACTTCATCAGTGTTCTCCAGCTCCCCTGCTCTATTGAATGAATTGCTTCTCTATTTCGAGAACAACAACTAGCATTTATGAGCAGCTCCCATACTACCCTCTACTTGACATGGTCCCCTTACCAACACCACCCACATTAGTTCTTTTTGGTAATGTTAATAAATATAACTGCAAGCAGCAATCCCTGGGGTTCAATCACTTTACTTATAGTAATATAGCATAAAATTCCTTTAACTGTTTACTTTATCAAGTCAGAAAAAAACTAGAACTCGTTCACTCCCAAAAATATGTGCTGGTTTGCTTATTTTTTCAAAATATGAGTGGTGGAGCGTAATGGTCCATGAGGCTTTATGTAGACTGGAAAACCCTGGAAAAATAATTTTGTCTATATGACATGGTGTAGGACTGTAATGCCTTTGGGTGCTACAGTGGCACCTTCAATCGTATCAGGCTGGTATCGTGCACTGGAGTAGCGAGAAGA
Source organism: Electrophorus electricus (assembly GCF_041902795.1). Lineage (NCBI taxonomy): Eukaryota > Metazoa > Chordata > Actinopteri > Gymnotiformes > Gymnotidae > Electrophorus > Electrophorus electricus. The sequence continues at coordinate 6,077,253 of NC_137520.1, read as the reverse complement.
ACTTCTACCTTCATGTCTGTAGGACTTGTGGTGTAGTTTGGGCAAGATGATTCGGCGAGAAATTGAAAATAAGAAAAATTCAAATACAATAGGGTTCCATTATGACCTTCTGAAATCTATCACCTCAGGAAGGTTTTTGTTAATTTAAAGAAATAAAATGAAAAATTAATAAAAGGTAAAATTTAAAAGAAAGGTGCGAATTAATTAAGGCCTTGCAAAAAATAAAAAGGTCTTAAATGCATTTAAATCCTGAATAGTCCTCGGGTCCACTAGAAGAGTATTCCAAGTTTGAGGCAAAAATCAGCCTCAGTACTCTTTAGTCACATGATAAATACCATGTGACTACTATTATTGATGTCAGGGAGTCAGAATTCAACACACCACTACCAACTGCACCGAAGAACATCTCTTTTTATTACAGTTCCTTGCTCATCTTTGTTAGTTTATTCAAATCTATGATTTATGAGCAAAGAAATTGGTGCCTGCTGCATCTGCAAATAATGTTCAAGCGTCATACTTGGCATACTGCCTCATGTATTACGTAACGATTCCTCTCCACAGAGGCAGAATAAAGTCCATGTTCTACCATGCCTACAACAGTTATTTGGAAAATGCGTATCCATATGATGAACTCCGACCTTTGACATGCGACGGACAGGATACGTGGGGCAGGTAGAAGCATAATCTAAATAACTAAATTTTCTTTCAAAAGTTAAATCTTTCTGATCAACAGTAATATCAGTGCAGTGAACAAGAAGCATGAAAAGCTCTTGCTTTTCTGATCTTTTAAGGATTTAAGGGCATAATCTAGTCACTGTTTCAGCTTTTTTACCCTGTCCTTCTGGATTCATAATCATGACAGAATGGAAAACCATTTAGCTTTTTTTAGTTGTTGTAACATAGCTAATATCTCTTTCTTCCAATACCTTAGTTTTTCACTCACTCTCATTGATGCCTTGGACACCTTGCTGGTATGAATTCATATTTCTCCACATCATTGTGTGATATAAATCTGTTTTTTCATTGGCTAATGCTATTTGTGCGTCCTGTTCTGTCCTCAGATACTGGGAAACCACTCAGAGTTTCAACGGGTGGCCACCTTACTTCAGGACACTGTGGACTTTGACACTGATGTAAATGCATCTGTGTTTGAGACAAACATACGAGGTGAGAACCCTGTATGCCGTACTCAACCAAACACACTTTGAATCTGTTTCAATTCCCAGCTCACCTCCAGCAGGTGTTGTCTGTCATCTTTGAATCACCTGTTTTAAAGGTGTAGCAAACTGGGGTAGAATCAAATGTGGAGTGGAACAGGGTTCAGTACACTTGATGCAAACCAAATTCTTGTGTTGTTGATTCAACATGTTTTTTTTCGAGTGAATATTTTGCGCATTAATCTAAAATAAATGGTTTACACTGGCTCCTTTGCCAAAAATGTGATCAGACTTAGAAAAGCCCAACAGTATATTCAGTATTGCCACTTACTCTGTAGTTGTACCTATAGGCTAGCGATGCGTCTTCGGGCAATCCTAGGTTAGCAGTCTTTCTTTAATCAATTCTGCATACTCAAAAGTTAACGCCGAATTGGCTTTCTGCAGTGGTCGGTGGGCTTCTCTCAGCCCACCTGCTGTCCAAACAGGCTGGGGTGGATGTAGAGGACGGCTGGCCCTGCTCTGGGCCTTTGCTCCGCCTGGCTGAGGACGCAGCACGCAAACTGCTCCCAGGTGTGCAATAAAATGCATGCACTTACACTGCATCCCCTGGAGTGTCCTCACTAAGTGAAATAGAACATACTACTGTAGGAATGGCATCAAAGATAAGAATCACATGTGACAATGTTTGTTCTGAAGTAGCGCAAATGTCCAGATGATTTGCCTATAATTAATTGTGCAATTTTTAGGTTTTTTGTTTGTTTTTCACTGAAATACAAAACCAGGAGTTTTATTGCAATTGACTGCCCTGATGGACAGTTTGGACAAAAAGGACATTTAGCTGTTTTTTTTTAGTTGTTTATTATTTGTGACATTGAAATGTGCATCAGTCATGGTTGATCAACTCAAGTTGGGTCTGCCCTCTCCAGCGTTCCACACACCCACTGGTATGCCTTATGGCACCGTGAACCTGCTGAGGGGGGTCAACCCTACTGAGACTCCGGTCACCTGCACCGCCGGGGTGGGCACCTTCATTCTGGAGTTTTCCACCCTCAGCCGGCTAACTGGCGACCCAGTGTTTGAGGACGTGGCTCGCAAGGCCCTTGGCGCCCTCTGGAAAACCCGCTCTGATATTGGCCTGGTAAGGTCTCCTCACACGGAGAGATGCACAACACCCTAAAGTTACTGCTGTGTCAGCTCTAATCTCCCTGTGACAGAAGTCATGCTTTTTTCCTGGTTAGTTAAGGAGAGATTGGTTGCAAATTGGAACAAGCAAGTTATGCAGACCTAAACTGACCTTTTCCCTTCTCTGTTTGTCTGTCAGTAATTTTGACAAAAATAATTTCCTAGTTTGTATGTATATTGAGAGCTGTATATCTTATGTAAATAAAGTATTGAAGACATTGAGGTATTGGTTCAGAAGAATTAACTAGTGAGTACATTATGAATTATATTGAGAGTTATCTGTGCCTCTGATGAAACATAACATAACATAACTTCCAATGTGATTTAAAAGGCACACATGAGTGTAATGCTTGCATCCATTCTCATTATTGGAATCCCCCTCTCTATGGTCTGGATGAAACAGCCAAAATACCTTTAAAACAAATCGTATTTGTGTTACATAACACTGTGTGTGTGTGTGTGTGTGTGTGTGTGTGTGTGTGAGAGAGAGAGGATTGGGCAGTGTCTATCTGACTGGCATAAGTAGTCTTACATTTTTTTGCATTTTTATTTGACACTTTTTTCAATAACTTTTCATTTAATTAGGCTACATTAATTACTGTTAATCAGGATAACACCATCATGATCTGTCAGCCATCGAAGATGGCCAATGGCATTGTCTAATCACCTGACCCTTATGTGTGCATGTGTCCATGCGTGTGCAATTATGGCATTTCTGGTGCAGTTTAGATGTTCATCATGACAAATTAATTTAAATAGAACCTAATATTGATTAAAAATGGCACTCCTAATGCTTTGCAGGTTGGGAACCACATTGATGTCATCACTTCAAAGTGGGTGGCACAGGATGCGGGTATTGGAGCAGGTGTTGACTCATATTTTGAGTACCTCGTGAAGGGTGCCATAATGCTGCAAGATAAGGAACTTATGAGCATGTTTCATGGTATGCAAGCATGTAGCGTTTGCAGTAAAATAAATAAATACATTTGAAAAACATTTATAAATAGTTTACTAATTGCGTTTTATGGAGTTGAAATGATTAATTTCCTCAGAAGTGAGCAAAAATGTAAAGACTTGTAAGGGACTAGTTCTATGGTGCCTATTTTTGACCTAAATTCTTCTCAATTGTGTTGCAGAGTTTGATAAGTCCATAAAGAACTACACTAAGTTTGATGACTGGTACTTGTGGGTGCAGATGCATAAGGGCACTGTCTCCATGCCTGTCTTTCAGTCTCTGGAGGCATTCTGGCCTGGCCTGCAGGTGAGAAGACAGACTATTAAATCTCCTCTAGGCAAGACCATTTCCTGTCTGCCACCATGAATTTTGAAGAATTAGGGTGTGTTGTATTTTGAGTTCAGATTTAAATTCTGAATCTGAATTTACATCTGTTTTAGGCTGTTTTGGTATAATGCAGAATGTTGATTACTCATCTCACACATGATTACACACTGGACATTGTTTGTTCCACTAGTGTGATTGTAACTCCCCCCTCAGGTTTTCACTTTGGGCCTTTCAGACCACAATCAGATTAAAATCAGTCTTGATTTGGTTAAAAGTAATATCAACATTTAAAATATCTCAGTCATGCTTTTGTTTGTAACACTCTTAGTCTTTTTCTATCAGATTTTTCATCTTTTTTGATAACCTGGTTTTCCAATGGATCTTCCCTATCTCTTCCACTCAGAAAAAAATGTTATATTCATGTCACAATTTAAAAATGATCTTTGTATTACAATGTGTCTCCCTGGTATATGTCTGAACTGGTCAATAGCTTGAACACCTATATTACAAAACTTGTTATATAGGTTTATGCAGAGTTATATGGTCAGTTATACAGTGTTATTGTGAAAGCAGCAACATCACCCCCTGAAATCTGTCATAAGCTGTCTGTGAACTACTTCATCAGTGTTCTCCAGCTCCCCTGCTCTATTGAATGAATTGCTTCTCTATTTCGAGAACAACAACTAGCATTTATGAGCAGCTCCCATACTACCCCCTACTTGACATGGTCCCCTTACCAACACCACCCACATTAGTTCTTTTTGGTAATGTTAATAAATATAACTGCAAGCAGCAATCCCTGGGGTTCAATCACTTTGCTTATAGTAATATAGCATAAAATTCCTTTAACTGTTTACTTTATCAAGTCAGAAAAAAACTAGAACTCGTTCACTCCCAAAAATATGTGCTGGTTTGCTTATTTTTCCAAAATATGAGTGGTGGAGCGTAATGGTCCATGAGGCTTTATGTAGACTGGAAAACCCTGGAAAAAATAATTTTGTCTATATGACATGGTGTAGGACTGTAATGCCTTTGGGTGCTACAGTGGCACCTTCAATCTGATCAGGCTGGTATCGTGCACTGGAGTAGCGAGAAGAACTTCTACCTTCATGTCTGTAGGACTTTTGTGGTGTAGTTTGGGCAAGATGATTCGGCGAGAAATTGAAAATAAGAAAAATTCAAATACAATAGGGTTCCATTATGACCTTCTGAAATCTATCACCTCAGGAAGGTTTTTGTTAATTTAAAGAAATAAAATGAAAAATTAATAAAAGGTAAAATTTAAAAGAAAGGGGCAAAAAATAAAAAGGTCTTAAATGCATTTGAATCATGAATAGTCCTCGGGTCCACTAGAAGAGAATTCCAAGTTTGAGGCAAAAATCAGCCTCGGTTCTTTTTAGTCACATGATAAATACCATGTTTTTATCAGCTGATCTGAGGCCTTTTGAGGTTACACGCTTCGTGATCATATTGCTGAGGTGTAGATGGACAACACAATGACTTAAAGTAAGCAGTACTACTGTAAAGTCAATTCTGAGTGACGCGGGTAGCCAGTGCAGCTCTTTAAAGGCTGGTGTAATATGCTGTTTCATCTTTGCATGTGCTAGGACCCTTAAAATGTCTTTGGATGTCTTTGGATGACCTGCTAGCAGTGCATTACAGTAGTCCAAACATGATGGCATAAATGCATGCAGGAGATTGACCAATTGATTTATTAACCTATAGTTGCTGTGAGGACACTTCTGACCTTGGCTATGTTACAAATATGATAGAGACTTCCTGTCCATTCCATGTCCTTGTATATAGTTCATTAACCTCTGGTGTAGTTTCTCTCCCTTTGAAGAGAGAAACTGTCAAGTCCAATTTTTAGAAAAATTCTTTATGCTACTATTCTGAGAATTGGAGGCCTTTTTCAAATCTTTCTTTAACAAGAAAGAAAGAAAGATTTGAAAAAGGCTTGTAATGACTCATCATAGGGAAGGTAATAGCTTCTCCAACACAAGAACATACAGCCTGTAATGATCTGTATGAACCTTTTCAACCTGTCTTTTGTTCCCACTATAGTTCTGCCATTTTAAGTTATACGTCTTTGCTGGCTCTGATCAGCAAAGGTTACTCCTCCTTGATCTTGCTGTTGCCTTTGACATTATCATTCTTCTTTCTCATCTTAACAGGTGCACTTATTCAGAAAAAGTACCCTTAGCTAGCACAAATTACAGTCCAAAAATACCCTTAAACCAAGATATAAGCTTGAAGCAAGAAAGTAAGTGTCTCCATTAGCTTGCTTTTACCTCTTGCCAGTTTACCCTGGTTTTACCTTAATGACAAACAGCTTTTTAGCTAAAAAAACAAACAAAACAGAAATAAAAACAGAAACTATTGAAAATTTCAAAACTATACCGACATATACACACAAGCGTGGCCTGTTTTTATATTGATGATTGTGCGCATATGTCCTGCACGCAGTCATCAATATATTTATTTTATTTATTTATTTTATTATTAATTATTTTATTGATTTGTGTACATATTTTTGTTTTATTGATATGTGGTGTTTCTCTTTTATATTATATTGTGATCTTGGGTCTGACAAATGGTGCGTTATAAATAAAACTACTACTTATTATTATTATTATTATTATTATTATTATTATTATTATTATTATTATACCATAATTGTGTTTTGGTGTGTGTAAAACAATTTCAGAGTATGATAGGGGATATTGACAGTGCCACAAGGACCTTCCATAACTACTACACAGTTTGGCGGCAGTTTGGTGGGCTTCCAGAGTTCTACAGCATTCCTCAGGGTTACACAGTGGACAAGCGAGAGGGATATCCTTTACGGCCCGGTAACTGCAAAGCAGCCCCAGCAAATGAACACACAGAGCTTATCTGTTCTGTCTGCGGCAGCACACTTGAAACGACTACATTTTGTGAATACAAAAACACGCAAATGTAATTATTTTGTCATTCACTATTTCAGAGCTGATAGAAAGTGCCATGTACCTGTACAAGGCTACAGGCGACCCAACATTTCTGCAGCTGGGACAGGATGCAGTGGAATCCATAGAAAAAATCAGCCGTGTTAAGTGTGGCTTTGCCAGTGTGAGTACTCAACGTTTTAAGGCCTGTTTACTTAACACATATTCAAAGTCTTGTAATGTAGAATCTGTATTGGCAGTGCAGTTGAATCTATTGTTGGGTTTATTCTGAATCCAGTTAGCCCCCACTAAAGTTAATAATTAAATCTCTGTTAATGTCTGTAAATGGAAAAATAATGAACACAGTATTTGTCATAGAATGCAGTATTTTCTCTCTGTGTGTATTTTGTTTGACCTTTTCTTGAGTTGTTCCCCTGTCACACTCTTCTTGCAAAGGTGAAGGATGTGAGGGACCACAAGCTGGACAACCGCATGGAGTCCTTCTTCTTGGCTGAGACCATCAAGTACCTTTACCTCCTGTTTGACCCTGACAACTTTCTTCACAACAATGGCACTACATTTGAACTCGGAGGTCCACGAGGAGACTGTGTTCTGGGGGCGGGGGGTTATATCTTTAATACGGAGGCGCATCCTCTTGACCCAGCTGCCCTTCACTGCTGCAGCCAGGTGCAGGATGAACGCAGCGAGCTACAGGACATCCTCCTCAGCTTGTCACAACCACAACCACCTCCCGTGGACCAGTCAGAGGAGGCGTCAAGGGAGAGGGCCCCCCCCAGCATGGGTTCCACAGAAAGCATAGCCTTAAAGCCTGGAGAGAGAAGGAAAGCACCTGTACTGTCCTGCCCCGTGCAGCCTTTTAGCGCAAGATTTGCTGTTCTGGGACAAGTTCTTAGGGACAAGACATGAGGACATTGTTACTACTGTCTTAGCAGTAGAGCATGTAACTAAATTGAGAGGATATTAAATGTTTTTATATTTGCCAATGGGTGGTTTTTAAAAAAAAAAAAAAATTTCACCGCCTGTTTTTTTAAAAATGTGAAAAGGGCTTAAAGGTTTTAGGCCATTTAAAAGTGAAACAAAATCTTGTTACAGAGCAAAAATGTGGAAGATTCATTCATATAGAAAAACTAAAAAGAAGAAAAGCAATTCTAACTACATGTAACTAAGATGCAGCTGGTTTAGCTGGTATTGCATGAATGGTAGTAGTTTTGTTTCACACTAATGGGCCACGGTGGACAGAGTATGAGCACTGGCCTTAAAAAAAAGCTTTACTCCTCAGGTGAGACAGCAACATTGGACAGCAAGGGTTCCCAGTGACTGTTCTCCTTCACTGATTCATAACCGCAAACTCTTTCATGCTAATAGCTGTAGCATGAACCAAGTGCCTGTTTTTTCCATTGCTTTCAGGAACAGTAGGCCCATGGTTGCTTTGAAGATTTTCCTTCAAGGCCAATAAGATTATCTCAGAGGAAGATAGCTGATTAATATACCAACAATCAAGTGTTTTTCTTTTTTTTTTTCTTTTTTTTAAATTTTATATTAGAATTCTACTACAGCAGGTCTGTACAATATTTAAAAGCTCAATTATGTATGTCGGCTTGGGAAGCATCAAGTATTTCACATGCCCCTTGTCTCATATGTTCAAGGCAACAGCTTCAGCTGCACCATTAGTGCCTTATCAATAGTCTTGGTCAGTAAGGTCAACTGAACCTATCAGTTGGCTGCTCATATAAAATAAAGGTTTCATTTTCAGTTGTTGTAGAGTCCCGGTCTTTTAAAATGGAAATTCAAAATTCAAAAATTATATCTTTTAAAATATTTTAATAGACCTGTTTTGTTGTATTAACATAATTTTTGTTTTGTCTTGTTCTATTAACATAATTTAAAGTTGGTACTTTTAACATTGGCACTAACTGAACAACAAATGGGTATCCCACTGTGCTAAGGAGATTACACTATAGAAACTGAGATACAAATTAAAACTTAATTCCTGGAGTTAAAGTGCAAGCAGTAAATCTAAACACACATGAACTCAAATAAGATCAATAAACAAATCTAAAAACTAATGAATGATAAAGTACTTAATGTACTTTGGTGTTAATAAACTGAGGAGAAGTAAAAACTGTATTTCTGTAAAATTCTCTACTGTTGGAGGTCCTGTTTGCTGTGATGCCATATTGTTTGAGAACTTCACTCTTTTTAACAGTTATTAATGTTATCAACCTTTATTAATAAACCAATTTGGCCATTGCTTCAGATGCACTGTAAAAGCATATACTGTAATTTCTGAAACTGTGTGATCTATTATATATTCCATAGTGTGATTATTTCCAGATCCTTGTCCTCACTGATGCCAACAGCTTGTTGCTGGTCCTGCCCTGCGGCCATGGTGGAGCTAGTTTCAGGTCTTGTTTTGCATATCAGGGCATTTCAAAACTTGAGAACTTGCTGTTTCCTTCGAGAATGCCCTTTTCCTGCCAGGACTCGGTGGGTGGGGGGGGAGCATCCTTCTCTGACCATGTTCCTTCCTCCTTGACTTGGTTAATTACGTTACTGCTCTGTTCTAAGAGCAAGGACGTGTAATGAATCTGCTTGTAGAGTGTCTTTAGAATGTGTTTTTGAGCAGGATGGAGATGCATGTTAGCAGTCAAGCTTTCTGATATCTACGTGGTGTCGATGTCCTCTCCGTACTAGTCTCCCTGGGAAAAGTAGTGCCTCATGTTCATCTGTTTTTAAGAGAGACCTGTGACAGATTTCTGCACCCAGAATTAAAAGGACAGAGGGACTATAACCACTGTGGTTATAGTTCACGAATATATGGGTTGGACTGAGCCAATAGTGACTGGTGACAAAGTGGCTCTTTCTTCTCCTTTGACAGCCAGCATTAACCCAACCAGAGCATAAGCATCTATAAAAATATCACAGTGCCTTTACTAAAACCTTAGTAATTTGGAACATAGCAGCTACTGTTTGTGACTGTAGTGGCACTGTACCTGAATTAGGTATCCTGTTTTATGCTTGGGAGAGAGTACTGGGACACAATGTGTCAAAGAAGTTGATTTCTTGTTTTGATTGATCAGGTCGACCCTTTCCCCACCCGTTAAGATATATGTCAAAATAATGATTGATGATTATAATGGGGTATAACTGGTTTATTTATTTATTCCTTTTAATTGAGAAATAATAAACAGATTAAATTAAAGGATTCAGTCTCATATAAATACAAACCATCTACTTCATAGTCTCTGCTCTCTGAAACATACTGATGGCCAATCATATGTGTAATCTCATATCTGCCTCTCTTGCTTGCTCACCCACACACGCAACCCCTCCCACCCCTCCCTCCCATTGGTAGACTATCTCTGAAAGACACACCCCCAATCCACAGCCCTTCCCATACCACCCCTCCCCTTTTTTAGATGTTTGCCTTCCAACAAAAATGAATGGTTGACTCATGTAGGAACCGATCCCAAGCCCTCCCGTTCGTTAGGATGAATGACACGCAACTCTATTCCTTCAAACTCCCCCTCTTCGTTACACTTTTCTGACCAAATGATTTAATGACTTTAGGTCTCAAAATTCAAAACTTACCATTCACCTAACTTTTTTTCTCACAACCAACCAGCCCGGGTGTATGAGAGGATGTAAGATTTCTTTAATTGAGAAACAATGAGGTGTATGAAGAAAATAAAAGTTTTCAGTCTCATATGAATGCAAACACATACACTCTGTAGTCTGTAAATAAATAAACCAGTTATACCATCTGTTATAATGATCAATCATAATTTTGACATATAATGGGTGGGTGAAGGGTGGGGGCAGGGGTTGATCTTTTTACCCCCACTGATAAGAGTCCACTGATAATCTCTGGGTCAGCATAGACAAAGCTTCCACAAAATGTCTCCAGAAAATGGCATCTCTGTTACTCGAGGACAGGGCAACCATAGTTAGCACTTCCGCTTCACAGCTACAGTGACCTGGCTTCAGTTCCTGGCCTAGACACTACTCGTGTGCAGTCTGCATATTTTGCCTGTCCCTTCATGGGTTTTCTCTGGGTACTTTGGTTTCCTCCTACACTACAAAGGCATGCATGTTTTGTTGACTGTCATCTGTAAATTCTCCTGGTGTGAATCTGATCTGGATGGTTACTATCATTGTGGGTTCAATTCTCAGGGAACACACACACTATGCTACTGATATGCATGTTGCTTTGGAGAAGTATGTCTGTCAAAAGCTGAATGTAGAATTCTAAATGTAGTCTTCATATTTGTTTGAATGTGTTTCCTACCCAAGTTGGATGTTGCTATGTCCTACTGCCCAAAAACTATTTGAAAATGGAAATATATTATTTTTATCTTATATATACTATATACTATCTTTTATATTACATCTTCTATCTTATATACTATTTTGCTATTTTTAGTGTAATATGTACTTCTACTTTCTAAAATTAAAGTAAGATCCCAGCCAAGTTGTGAGACTTTTTTCTAAGTGGTAACTTTTTAAATTTTCCATTTTTAGCCATTCACCCCCATTCAAATTGGACACACTTGCATCTCAGAACACATCAGTCCATTGCCTTCCAGCATGCTCTCAGTATATTTTGCAAAATGTAACTGTACAGCATTTTTACATAAATACTAAGTTTTTTTTATTATAGCAACTTTATGAAATATGTGTCACAGTACCCCGAGCACCCAGCCAAAGGGTCACACCCTCTGATTCCCACACACACACCTCATTAGCATCACCCGTGTCTTGTTATGTTTCCCCTATTTCAAGTCCGCAGGTGCCTTCCACTAGTGCTGTGCTTTGTGCTTCCAATGCCAGTCCTCATCTGAGTCTATGCTGATGAAGTCTGTGTTTCTAGCTGTTATAGCCAGCAATCTTACATTTACATTTATGGCATTTGGCAGACGCTCTTTTCCAGAATGACTTACAAAAGGTTAGCGTCCAATATACAAATGAACTAGAATACTGTTGAAATACAGGGATCAATGCTGATGCCTAGAAGTGCAGAATACATATAAGCTCTATCTCAGACAATGATAAGTGTAATAAACAATAAGTACTAGAGTTTGTTAGTCAACATCAGTGCAATAAACAATACACTACAATAAGTACTAGTTTCAGTTAGTCAGCATAGCAGCATGGTCAGTGGTCATTTAAATATTCCACAAATATATGGGCCTTTAGTCTGTATTTGAAGACTGCAAGGGACTGTGCTGTCCGGACAGCAAGTGGAAATTCGTTCCACCGTCTAGGAGCCAGGGCAGAGAATAGTCTCGTTGCTTGTCTTCCATGAGACTTGAAGCATGGTATTTCAAGCTAAGTTGTATTTGAGGTTCAAAGTACACGAGGTATGGATTTGACTTTGACCATTAACATCATGTATGGAAGGACTAGATTATTTTTGGCTTTGTAGGCAAGCATTTAAGGTTTTAAATCTGATGTGGGCAGCTACTGGAAGTTTATGAAGGGATCGCAGCAGTGGAGTGATGTGTGAACTTCAGATGATTGAAGACCAGTTGTGCTTCTGCGTTCTGGACAAGTTGTAGAGGTCTGATGGCTCTTAGAGGAAGACCAGCAAGTAGAGAGTTGCAGTAGTCCAGCTTTGAGATCACAAGAGACTGTACAAGCACCTGGGCAGCTTCTTGCAAGAAAAATAGCTGAATCCTTCATATGTTATAAAGGAGAAATCTGCAAGACTGGGTCAGATTTGAAACATGAGTTGAAAATGACAACTGGTTGTCCAAAGTTATGTCAGTTTCACATGTTTTTTTGGGAGGGAGGGAGGGAGGGAGAGAGAGAGAGAGAGAGAGAGAGAGAGAGAGAGAGAGAGAGAGAGAGAGAGAGAGAGAGAGAGAGAGAGAGAGAGAGAGAGAGAGAGAGAGAGAGAGAGAGAGAGAGAGAGAGGTAATTGGACAGCGTTTTGGAGTCATACTGAGGGAGCAGAGAGGAAGGACTGTGAAAGAAATCACCAAACCAAATGAACGAAAAAAGAAAAACAGAAAAAGAAGCAAGAGGCAAAACACCTATTATTATGGTCGTTGGCATGGTAACAAAAGCTCACGCTGGCTAGACAAGGCCGTGGCATGCAGGCAAAAACAAAATGACAAACGTAATGTAAACAAATAAACAATGGCAATGCGGACGTGTGTTTTCCACACACACTCGGGTAATGTGCTAATGTTTGCGTTAGCACTGAAGAGGCAAACGTGGACTTTCCCTGCTTCGCTGGGTCACGATCAGAGCCCGGATAGCAACCCCACATTTGTTCTACGTGCTTGCCATAAAAGTGAGCAGCAAAGCACAGAGATGCGTCCACAGGACTGATGCAGCGTCCCAGTTAGGACAGAGACACACTGTGAGCAAGAAACACAAACTCAGTCAAACTATTGATTGGGAGATGTTGACATTTTTAGTAGACTCAGGGGCAGGACATGCAGTTATACAACAGGGGGCGTTGAAGAAAGCATCAGGCCTCACTGAGTCAATTCAGACAGGGGGTGTCATGGGTCATTCAACCTCAGAACAGTTTTCTGAAAGTTTGCAGTGCCAAACTGAGTGGGTCATGCACTACCTGCTCCTTTCTAATATATTAACATTGTCCAGTCAATTTATTGGGGTGTGACCTAATGTGCAAATTGCACCTTACTATTTCTTCCTCCCCAAAAGGTATTATAGTTACCATGGGGGAAGCCCCATGGAGTCAAGTATAGCCCAGGGGAACTCCTATGTGTGTGTGTATGGAGGCTCTGCCCTGATAAGAAAATGTGTGTGAGAAGAAATGCTCACCACTGCCCACAGCTGTACCTCACTGAACAATACTGATTACATGCTTGCAGACCATTTGCATTGTACTGCACATATCCATAGGGGACAAGACGTAGAGTTTGAGAGACTTGTTTAAAAAATCCCATATTAGAGAACGACTGAATCTGACAACCACATTCTGGTCTGCCCATTACTGTGCCATAGAGGTCCAGCATACTAGATGCATTGATGGCTGCCCAGGGGGAAGGAGTACCATTTAAGGCTTCCTTTAGCTAACCAAAACATCCCTCCTCTTGGCTGTCAAACTGATTTTTTTTTTTTTAATATAATGGGCCCTTCGATAGGGACTGGAAGAATGTGGGCCATTGGGTACTGAAATGCTCAAACACAAGAAGTGGTTGGGTCCCCACAAAAGACCCCTCCTTCTTGTATAATGCATCTCTGGGGGTCTTTAAACAAGGTCATGCATCATGTGTACAAATTGAGTGCAGCGTTATACTAACCTCTTGTGACAAGCATGGCATAGGAGTATTTGTTTCTGTTTCAGAATCAACCATGCCAGCTGAAGTTTATCCCAGACCCCAAGTAGTTCCAGAATCAGTGTTGGCCCAAGGAAAACATGTGGACTTAATCAAAGGAGTAGACCCAGTGGTAATCACCCCCAAATCTGGCCAAAACAAACCCAGTATCCACTGAAGACAGAGGCCATTTAAGGCATTAGTGTTTTAGTGTTTGTGATTAATTCACTAGTCAAAGCCAGTGTAATTGTCACTTGCCCAGACTCACTGGTTCGTACACCTATCATCCCTGTAAAGAAGGATAGAAAACCGCCACAACCAGATGAATGGAGGTTTGTACAGAACTTTCAAGCAGTCAATGCGGCTGTAATTCAAACCCGTACATGATTTTAGGGGAAGTCCCTGCTGATAGCAAGTGGTTTTCAGTGGTGGATCTAGCTAATGCATTTCAGTGTCTCAGTTCACAAAGACAGCCAATAATGATTTGCATTCATGTTTGATGGGAAGCAATATACCTTTACATGACTGTGCCAGGGATATTGTGAATCCGCAATTATTTATAACTAAATGTTCAGTTTGAGCCCGTTGACATTGATGCCAATGTCAGCCCTCCTCCAATATGTGTACGATCTCATGATCTGTTCCCCCACAAAAGAACAGTGTAAAGATGATTCTGTTCCATTGTTGCAACCCCTTGCTAAAGAGGGCCACAGTTAGCCTATCCAAACTACAGTTTATAGAACAAGAGGTGCATTTTTATTAGGTCATGACATCACGGGGGGAGGCAAAAGACTCTCTTCAGACAGTCAACTATCATTCATGGGCATGTGTTCTTAATGCAGGACCTTCATTCCTAACTACTCCATCCTGGAAGCTCCTATTAGAGAGATGGTTCATGGCACTTCACTCAGTGCATCAAGTCACCTGGTCTGAGGAAGCAAGTAAAGCTTTTGAAGAACTAAAATGAGCTCTATAGACAACTCCTAAGCTAGGCTTACCTGATCCTAGTAAACCATTTGTACAAACTGTTGATGAAAAGAAAGGGTGTATGACTTCCATTCTTTTTCAGAAGCATGGGGACAGGCTGAGACCAGTGGCCTACTTTTCAAACAAGTTGGACCCAGTAGCAGTTGGTCTTCTGATGTGCCTCAGAGCTGTGGCCTCCAGAGATACTGTAGGATATTATGATTTGACTCTCTTGGTTACTCATGCCATCTCCCTGCTTCTGCTGGAACAAAAGACATCACACTTGTCGACAAAGAGATTAAATACAATAAAGTCTTACTAGACATGCCAAACATCACATGAAGAGATGTGCTGTACTTAACCTTGCTGTGTTACTTCCAACAGGGGATGATGGGTAACCTAATGACTGTCTCATTAATTAACCACTTATGCTTTGCCAGGGTGAAAGAATGAATCCTTCCAGAACCCTGATTTCATTATGTATGTGGATGGTTCAGCATCCAGAGATCCAGACACTGGTAAAAACAATGTGGGCTATGCGGTAGTCACAGATCACGAGGGGTTGAAAGCAGCACTTCTCTTATCGCATTTCTCTGTACAAGAAGCTGAGCTCCATGCACCAAGATAGCTTAGTTAGCTAAGATAGCTAAGGATCGCTCAGCCACCATATACACTGACAGCAGGTATGCCTTTGGCATAACTCATGATTTTGGTGCCATTGGGGTACACGGCCAATTTCCCATAAGCTCAGGCACTCCAATTGCCCATCAGCTTGTGTCTGAAATCTTAGATGCCACCCAACTATCTAAAACAATTGCAGTATGTAAATGTATGTAAATGTAAATGTAACTCTGATCCAGTCTCCAGGTAACACACGAGGAGATGCAGCAGCCAAGAATGCAGTGCTAATGAAGAATGAACGAACTGTTTCTTGGCCCCAGATCGTGACGCCTCCCTTACAGCTAACAGAACTCCAAGCCAGAGCCACAATGGGCGAGGATGCTCTCTGGAGGAAGACTGGATGCATCCTCAAAGAAGGGATGTGGATGTCTGCAAAGGTGTCTGTGCGTAACCAAATGCATGTTTCCATTCTTTGCTAAATTGTTGCATGGTAAAGCACATGTGTCGGGGGGGGATGGTATCTGAAGTAAACAAAAGATGATTCACTAATGGTTTTTCTAATTACTCTCAAAATGTGTGCAAACAATGTATTTAGCCATAAAACAACGCAGAATGCAATTACCATGACCGGAACAAGCAGCATGAATCAATGAGCCCTTCCTGTCAACAGTTCAGGCTGCTTTAGGTGGTGAAATGGTTTACAAAATGCTTGATCATTCCCTGTGTCTTCTGATACCTGTGGATGGACAGTAGGGCTTACCTAAGCATTGTGGGCAACCAAGTTCCTCCCTTCATGGCAGCTGTTTACCCTGTGGCAAAAGAATACTTTCAACAGGACAACGCACCATGCCACAAGGGTCATATAGTCATGGATTAGTTCTAGGTACATGACCGGTGAGTTCCTTGCTTCTCTGGCCTTCAGAGTCCCCAGATCTTAATCCTATATAGCACTTCCTGGGATGAAGTATAGAACAGGCTGTTCAGAGCATGTAAATACCTCCATCTAATCTGTGGCAACTGCAAGAAGCTATCCTGTCTGCATGGGCCAAAATTCCATCTGAACAATTTCAACATCTAGTGGAATGTATGCCATGACAAAGTGCTGTGGCTCTGAAGGTCAAAGGACGTTCAGTGCACTACTTGATGGCTGTCTCTAAAGTGACCATCCAGTGTACACACTCCCGCATGCATTGTTTGGTAGTTCCAAAATATATTACTCGCAAAAATTGTAAGAACGTTCCATGGCCATGTGTTGATATTCCATCAGTATGTCTCTGAGCAGTTAATGCTGGCATCCAATGTCAAGAAAGTTAGATAAGTTCTTTGATTATTTGTTACTGTCCATGATCACTGTACATGTCTGGATATGTTATCTTGTAAATACTGCATTATATACATCACAGGAACTGAAAGCTTATAAATTGCTAGAATTATAGCTAGTTGCCTACAGTTATTCCCTGCAAAAGTAATAGCTACACAGCTGTGTTTGATATGGTTATCAGTATTAAGTTGATATTAATTTAAGATAACCGTCTATGGAACTTTGTTAGTTATAAATAACAGAAAGGGAAAAAATATTTTTTAAATATTTGTAAACCTGCAATAAATAAAATTGATTTAAATCCATCACATGACTTCTAATTTAGCAAATAAAATTTCATCATGTGAGCAAACTTTATGCTATCCAGGGAAAGTGCGACAATGCCATGCTTTGGGCCACATGGTAGATTGGTGCCATCATAAGTTCATTCTGTGGTTGATAATGTAATTAGATTGCTTCCAAAAAAATGTATGCTTGTATCTTAATGTTTTTAGTAAAGTTTTTAGCCATTTTAACAAAAGGTAATTAAAATTAAAGGCTCTCTTTGACTGAAAAAAGCATGTCATGCAGATCTAAAAATATACCATTAGGGGATAAAATTTACAACAATGTGGAACAGTTGTATATCTTTAGGATGCCAGTGCATTTTATGGACGGAAGAGAAAACATGGGCAGTGCACTTATGCTTCACACCAAAGAAAAACTGTCTATGGCATTTTCATACTCCAAGTCCAAAGTTCTATGAAGACAACCAAGTTTAAATAGATGGTTTCATGGTTATATAAATTTGAAAGATTTGTTTTGAAATTTCTGCACAAATATACCTAAAACTTCATCAGATTGTCATACAAGTCCTAAAAGTGTATAAACAGAACCAAATCAAACAAATGAGACAAAAAGGATCTGTCAAGGAAAATTATTCAATATTACATATCCATGAGTGGCAAAAGTATCTGAACCTTTGATTTCAATATCTGGTGTGACAGCTTGTGCTTGTGTAGCAATAACTGCAACTAAAGATTCTGGTAATTGTTGATTAGTCCTGCACATCAGCTTGGAGGAATTTTATCCCATTCCTCTGTACAAACAGCTTCAACTCACTTATGTTGGTGGGTTTCCTCTTATGAACTGCTTGCTTCAGGTCCTTCCGCAACATTTTTATTGGATTAAGGTCAGGACTTTGACTTGGCCATTCCAAAACTTTACTCATCTTTAACCATTCTTAGGGTCATTGTTTTGCTGCAATACTCACATTCTTTTCAGATTCAGCTCACGGAGAGATGGCCTGACATTTTCCTTTAGAATTTGCTGGTATAATTAATTGTTCCATCAATGATGACAAGCTATCCTGGCCCAGATGTAGTGAAATAGGCCCAAACCATGTTACTACCACCACTGTGTTTCAAGAAGAGATGAGGTTTTACGTTAGAATGCTGTGTTTTCCTTTCTCCAGACAGAACACTTTAATTTACACCAAAATGATCTATTTTGGTCTCATCTGTCCACAAAACATTGTTCCAATGGCCTTCTGGCTTGTCCATGTGATCTTTAACAAACTGTAGATGGGAAGCAATGTTCTTTTTTGGAGAGCAGCAGTTTTTTTCCTTGCAACTCTGCCATGCACACCATTGCTGTTCAGTGTTCTCCTGATGGTGGACTTGTGAACATTAACATTAGCCAATGTGAGAAAGAACTTTGGTTGCTTAAAAGTAACTTTTGGTTCCTTTGTGACTGTCATGTTCCCCCGTCCCTGGCGTCATGGTTCCCACAGCAACTCTAGCTATTTTGTTCCTGGTTTTGTTTCCTCGTGCTTCCTTGTTTTGGTTTCTTTTGGTTCTGCCCCCTGGTTAGTATGTCCACCTGTTATTGGCGTCACCTGTGACTTGTTAGTCATTTAGTCCCTTATATAAGACCCATGAGTTGTGGCTTTGTGAAGTCTTGTCAACCTGTGTTATGTTTGATACAGAGTTTATCATTGTGTGTCTGCTGGTTATTCAGATTTCTGCTTATGTTTTTGGATTACCCTCTTTGCCTGTTCCCTGTCTGTTTTGGTTTGCCTCATTGACTACTTTCAGGAGTATAATGGATTACATGTATGGACTATCCCTTTTCTCTAATAAACTGTATCCTCCATCATACTACATCCGACACTCTCTGTTTGTGCTTGGAATGTTAGTGACCTTGCGGACAATTACACACCTTGTTCTTGACATGACCATTGTTGGTTGACCATTCCTGGGGAGGGTAAAAATAGTCTTGAATTTTCTTCATTTGTACAAAATCTATCTCACTGTGGATTAGTGGATTCCCAATTCTTTAGAGATGTTTTTCCAACCTGGTGAGCATCAGCAGCTCATCAACAACTTGTCATTCCATTGATTGACGAAACCTGACCCAAATTTCATCTTCAAATTATTTACTAATCCTTAAAATTCACCTACTTTTGCCACTCACATATATATAATAAATTACAGACTAATATTTTGTCTCATTTGTTTGATTTTGTTCTCTTTATCTACTTTTAAGACTTTAATTTAGAGCAAATTTATGCAGAAATTTGGAAATCCTAAAGGGTCCACAAACCTTCAAGCACCACTTTAACTGCTGATGCAACTAACTTTCTTGCAACTTAATTACATTTTTACTTTTTTAAAACAAATACTTCCAGACCAGAAAACTTATTAATGTTGAAAGTATGGTGTAATATCACATTTAAGGTGTTATTTTGTTATCTTACATGTAATAAAATGATTTTTAATGTTTTGTGACTTTTAAAAACTTCATCCCTAATGGGCTAAAGTCATTTTTAAATGGTGTTCTGCAAAAAAAGTCAAAGGTCAAGGTTCTGAAAACAAAATTAAAACTTGTTGAATTTTTATTTCATAGTTATTCCCATAGATGGCTAATGTAACCCTTGCTAACATTTTTGGTGTTATCTTAAACTGGAGCCATATTAAATTAAAAGAAACTTTAAAGGCAATCAGGTTACTTTAAGTTGAATTTTTCCTCTCTTCTATCCAATTTTCTCCTTCAGTGGGTGGGCTCTTCATTCTCCTTGCCCACACAACATCGATGCCAACCAGTAAGCAAACGTATAACTACATTTTCATGTTCTGCATTCAGCTTATTTCATTGCTTCACTTACCAAATCTATTAAATGCCAGCTTCAAAGAAACTGCTTAAAGCGGGACTTTTCCGGGATTTTATCCTATGTTGGTAAAAGCAGAAACATTATTTTCCACTTTTTTCTTTTAGAGTCTTGTAATCGTCCACATTCAGTACCTCATTAGCCTACATAAAATTTACATAAGAACTAAACACCATGTCATTTTCCCAGGCTAGATTTCCTAAAGTATAGGAAAAAATAGGAATCGATGCATGAATTCAAAGACTGGCTAGATCCCTGCTTGAGTGGTCATTCAAGAGCACACTGGTCATAAGCCTGCAGAAATAAAATATAAAAATATTTTGCTATGTTGCAATTTAATTAAGTTTGAGTAAGTGTTCGAGAGCATACTCATGATCATAAGCTGTAAGACAATCTTACAGCTTTCGAACATACCTGAATTCTAACCCAGTCCTCCAGTTTTCCTCCCTTAGGACTTCCTTCTTATACAGCTGTCTTCCTCTTGCCTCTTCTGATATTGCATAAGTGGTTGTTCTGTCTGCCTGCTTTCCTGGTTATCGAAATATGCTTCGCTTCTAGACCCTCAGGCTTCTGCCTGACCCTGGGATACTTCCTGGACTCGACACTTGACTGGAGAGACTATGAGAAAGACCTGACTCTCATTACTCTTAGTCAGAGACTTTACAACTTGCACACAGGGCTTCAGCAGCCTGTCCAATGCCAAAATGAAAACCTCTTGCTCTTGGATGTCGAGTGTATTTTGATGTGTTGAATCTAGGGAGGCTGCATAACTTGGAAATTAAGGTAACACTTTATGGAAGAGTGGGGTGATTGGAAATGGATCACTGTAAACAAAGTGACTTTTTTTGTGATAGCAGGTGGCAGTCCAGATAGCTGGTAGTGAAGTGAAGTGGTTGGATGCATAGTTTCATTATTGTAATAGTTCCAGGAGCATACCTAGGATTTCTGCTCAAAACAAAAGTTAAAAGAAAACAGACATAAAGGTAGCTAAAAGCCTGATGACGGAGACAGAATGCATAGAGTCTGGATGCATAGCGGAAGTAAAAACTCTCATGTCTGCAGTAAATTAGTTTAAGGGCCTAGGCTTAAGACATATATAACCCTTATGGGAACCCTGTAATAGACATGTCAGTGACTGCCTTAGCTATCTCTCTGGGCAAGACCTTTGCTGTTAAACATAGCTACAAGGTGTACAGAGACTAGGTATGTAGAGACATAGGACACTCTTGATAGAATTTCAGTTGGGTCCAATTGAAAAGTAAAAGCCAACTTTGCCCTAAATTGTCAGAAACAAACACAAAAATACACACACACACAAATCTGGTTGTAATAAAGCCAATTTGTGCGAACAGCTGGAATATTTCTCTACCTACAACAGAAAAAACAGAACAGATTTATTACTAAAAATAACAAGTATACCAGATTTATTATGCAGTTTCCATTATGTAAGTTAATAACATCTTTCCATCTGTTTGTTTCTTGGTAGGAGTTAGTACAGCTCTGTTATCTGCAGTGCTAGGCCTTCAGCTCAGGGTTGTTGGCTGGGGTCAAAACATCAACAGCTTAGCTAATTTTCTTTTCTAATCAATATATTTACGATATCTCTCTGTATTGGATATATGTGGATGAGCACCCTCTAGTTTTTTTTGTGCTAAATCTGGGCCTGGCAGCATCCTTTACCTTCAAATCAAAACAAAAACAGATCATAGATTTAACATGCTTTGCCTAACAAAAACCTGGATCAAGCCAAATGAGTACATAGCTTTAAATGAAGTGTGCCCTGCTGGCTACACCTTTGTACACCACCCTCGTCTAACGGTGTAGACCTAGAGAACATAGTTATACTACCCCAGTCAGATGCCATCTCAGACCATTCTCTAATTTCACTTGAACTACATATGAGTCACAATATAGTAACCTCGCCTCAGTATCATACCAGACGCATGATCACGTCAGCCACTACATTTATTGTGAATCTTCCAGACTTATCATTTGCGACTAGGATACATTCAAACCCCACGGAACTTGATCAAATAACTGAATGCTTAAAATCAGTATTCTACTGCACACTCAATGATGTTGCTTCACTTAAGAATTAAAAAATTATTGACAAAAATTAGTACCTTGGTATAATGACCACATTCACAGTTTAAAACAAAACCCTCTAAAAAATGGAACATAAATGGCACCACACTAGGCTTATAGTCTTCCATCTTGTATGGAAGGAGACCCTTCTCAAGTATAGAAAAACAATTATTCTCTTGACCCTAATAGAAAATAACAAAACTAATCCTAAATTTCTTTTTAGTACAATTGCACATATAACTAGGAAAAAACTGACACCAATACTCAGATTACAAGATCACACAGTAGTAATGAGTTCATGAATTTCTTTAATGAAAAAATTAAGCACATTAGAGATAACAATAAGAGTATTATCATGACACCGAGCAGCTACTTAGAGTTCAGAACAACCAAGCCAAAAAACGACTCTGGAATCCTTTACACCTCTCCAAGAGCCAGAACTTACATCTCTGATCAAAATCCTCAATTTGCTTACTAGATTCACTGCCCACACACTTTATTAAGGAAATCCTACTTGTATTAATTGAACCTTCACTAAATTTAATAAACTCCTCTTTGAAATTAGGCTACATTCCTAAATCATTAAAATTAGCAGTAATCAGACCACTTTTCAAAAAAAATCTAACCTTGACCCATGTCAGCTGTCAAACTACAGGCCAATCTTATACCATTCATTTATTTCCAAGATCCTAGAAAAAGCTGTAGCTCAGCAGCTAATATCATATCTGAATTAGAACCAGATCCATGAAGTTTTTCAGTTTGGGTTTAGGCCTAATCACAGTATGGAAATAGCACTGATTAAAGTAGTTAATGACCTGTTGTTGGCTTCTGACCAGGGTTATGTGTCTTTGCTTATATTGCTTGATCTGAGTGCAGCATTTGATGCTATACATCACAACATTTTACTAGATAGACTCAAAAATGTTGTTGGGATTAGGGTAATAGCCCTTTCCTGGTTTAAATCTTTCCTGGTTTAAATCTTTCATGATTTAAATCCAAATGTTTGTTAACATAAATGGAGACTTCTCATCATACGACAAGGTTAGCTATGGTGTCCTGCAAGGATCTGTTCTAGGGTCTTTGCTTTTTTTCTTTATATATGCTACCTCTAGGTCACATTATATGTAAACACTGTGATAGTTTCCACAAATATGCTGGTTACACTCAGCAACACCAGAGGACATGTTTCAGTTTAGTATTATTGATGAATGCATAAAGGACGTCAGACACTGGATGTTGAGGAACTTTCTCTCACATAATAGTGACAAAATAGAGGTGCTTCTATTAGACCCAGAGACAGCTAGGTCCTCACACTCTAATTACTCATTCAACCTCAATGGTCTCACAAGCACATGTTCCCTAACAGATGTTGGAGTTATTATGGATCCCAGTCTCTCATTCGAAGCGCATGTAAATAATATTTCTAGGACTGCCTTTCTCCACCTTAGGAACATTTCAAAGATTAGGAACATGTTCTCCTCACATGAAAAACTAGTCCAGGCATTTACCACTTCCAGATTGGACTACTGTAATGCCTTACAATCTGTCTGTATCATTAAATGCCTAAATAGGCTCCAGCTAGTTCAAAATGCAGCAGGCAGAGTTCTTACTAGAACTAGAAAATTTGATCACATCACTCCTATCTTAGCTACTTTACATTGGCTCCCAGTAAAATTTTGTATTTATTATTAAATGCTTCTAATGACCTACACAAGCACTGAATGGTCTTGCCCCACAATACCTTAAAGAACTCTTCATGCATTACAATCCACCACTTTTGCAAGGATCAAAAGGTGCAATCTCTTTACTAGTACCAAGAATAAGAAAATCTACCTCAAAGCTCAGACTATGGAATAGCCTTGCTGTAAATGTTTGAGACTCAGACACAGTCTCAGTATTTAAGGCTAGGCTGAAAACTGTATAGTCAATAATTTTATTAACCACTTCCCATCTTAGGTAACGGTGTAGATGTGGGGGTTCATGGGCATTGAGAGTTGGCATTGAGACCTACCCCTGATATCATGATATCACTGAGCATCAACCCATCTCAGCTGCCACGGCTACTCCCACCACCCTCTGATGTCTCCTCCTGTAGCCCACCACGCCTCCACCCCAGCTAACTACTTTTTCGTTGCCCTTAATGGATTTTCTCTTGCAGGATGGGTTTTGGACACTTGCACACCATCGGGACAAGACTAGGACCTCTAGAAAGTTGGATGCCCCCCAACCCCCTTTGAGTACTGGACTGTAAGTAACTGGACAATTACATAGCCTTAGGACAAAGACAGAGAAAATCACACATGTTCACACTTGGTTCTGTCTGCCACTTTTCAGTTGCTATAGAAACAGGAAATGTACTGCCATTCCCAAGTGTAACCAACAGATGTCAGTGCACTGTTAACACGCCCACCAGCTCTTCCCCCACTCAGGTGTCGGAGCCCTATGGAGAGGCCTGTTTCCATAGCAACAGAAAACACATGAGTCATGAGAAAAAATGATGAACATCAAGGTCTGATTAATTACTGATATACTGCATGTGTGTTAATGCTATACCTGTATAGGCTAACTTAAAATTATACCTCCATACCTGAAGTAATTGTGGAAAGATTATATAATATGTAATACATGTATATTAAAATGAAGTTAATAAATGATGAGAACACTGGTGTCAATTAGTTGACCAGCATTTTATTTATTTATTTACTTTGGGAAAACTCCTCCCTTTACATAATACTAATTTGTAATATGCCGATGACTGCACTGGACAACAACACAACACAGAAATCTCACAATCAAACAAGCGAGTGATCATCACACATAGTTATGTGCTTCACCATGACATAAGCTGACATATTTATAGAGTGGAAGAGAGAGTGAATGGGACAAACACTCCAAACCTGTATATAAAACTGTAAGCAGAAAGGTGAAAGACACTGAGGTGTGATACTTGGTGCTGCACCATCTCATCAGCTAATCATTCAACTCTTGAATAACCTTATAATAGAGCAGGGAACATGTTGTAGTAGGCAGGGAATGGAGCATGGGACTGGATCACTTTGCGTGCATGTGCATTTGTTTCATGTCAGAGAATACAAAAGGTGTTTTGTTAGCCAGTAGTGCACGTGTGTGTGTGTGTGTGTGTGTGTGTGTGTGCGTGTGCATGTGCGTGACTTAGATGACACTCTCATATAGGAGTGTGTTTTTTGCTTAGATCACTACTAGGCAGCAATTTGACTTCTGTCTCAGGTGGGAGGAACTCAAGGTGGTGCCGCCCCCAAACAGGCGTGGTCAGGTACCGCCAACGCTACAGAGATACAAACAGATGGTCAGAAATGTGTCATCAATTTCTGCAGTCCTGTAATGAGTAAATACACTTAAATGTGTCATCTTCTCTCTCTTTCTCTCTCTCTCTCTCACAAACACTCACCTCTGTGAGGGAACCTTTGCAGTGTAAGAGTTTGTAGAGGACAGTGAGGGGGATGCAGAGCATGGAGGAGAGAGCCAGTGCCCAGCCCAGGGTCTCACCCCACCACGGATACACATACACCCCGTTATACACCAAGGGCTTATAGTTTACCACATGAAACAGAAACACTCCCTGCAAAATATGCACACACCTCTGTTTATGTACCTTCATCTGCTAGGTCTTACAGGCAAAAGAGGATGCTGGAATGTGACTCACCATACACACTAACGGTGTGATGTAAGACCAGCACCACTTCATGTACGGCAGAGGGCGATAGCCAATCATGCGTGCCACGTCGTCCATGAAACGGTCAGCTCCTGGGAGGAAGAGGGAGGGCTGAGACTTTTGCCATGATTAACACGAAGTTCAATTGTTTTTATTATTTAATTTATTTAGTCATAATTTACCGAGCATAATTCTGAACAGGTATTTTGGAGCATAAAATTTGCATGTAATATCTGATGTCAACAGTTAAGTGTATTTAGTCATTACAGGACTGCATAAATTGGTAATCATCATTGTAACGTGGGCTCAAACCTGGGTCAGATAGGTGATGACACCAAAAGCCTACTGGGTGAGCAACCACGCTCTAATGATGGTGGGCCCGTGTGCGAAACAGTTAGATTGTAGAACCGGTAAAACAAGAAAAGTAAATAACTAAAAGGTGGGGAGTGAACCCCAGCCGCTTTGTTGCACGGTGAACAAACGTATACCCGCTAGACTTCGGCAGCTATAAAACTACCTGCGTGTATATTGCCCTTCAAAGGAATGGAGGACGACAAAACTAGAGGAAAAATAACGAAGCACCACGCCAAGCGTGGGAAAAGGGAGAACCAAGGACGCTACGGGAAGAATGGCAGCCCCGATGCCCTGGGGAAAACCAAACTAAACCTTCCCAAGCAAAACCAGAAAACAGGGAAGAACTGTAATGTCTATGGGGAGCCTTAGGAGAGAGACAGATTTGAGGGGGGAAACTGGAGAGGGGAGGGGACATGTAAAAACATGAACACCCTCACAGCACAGACGTGAGGTGTAGCACGAGGGCTCACTACCCAAAGTTATCAGCCAGGAGCTTGCCTCGGAACTTTGGCAAAGACCCAGCACTGAGTGACCGGGTCACTGGGCTTATATAAGGTTTAGCCCAGCTGTTGGGCATTAAGCCTGATTAGTGGTGTGCCTGACTCGAGGCCTCCCTCTGGTGGCCTGGCACCGACCCTTACAATCATATTTCATATAGATGTTTGTGTCCAATGTTGAGCTGGACACATTTTTACTGCAATGTCTTACCATACACCCAGGCCACCACCACACACTCCCAGAATGCTTGCCACAGGAGAGTGATCCCACTGGCTGAGTAATAGTCAAAGAGCTGAAACACATACATCCCTCCCTATATGGAGAAACAGAGACAGAGAGAGAGAGAGATGGGGAGAGGGCTACAGAAAGAATTACAGAAGTGAACAGACTGAGAAGACATGAAAATAAACCAAATAAATCAGAGAAATAACAGAAACAACACAGAAATTACAGGCGTGAAAGTGGAGGAACCCAGGAAATATTAGGTGAAATACAATTATGCATTACAGGAATGAGTCACCATATGCCCTCCCTCCTCGTAGTTTCTTGCTCTTTCCTACCTCGGTTACCATGGAGAGGTCGATAAAGAAGCAGGTGATACAGCATATTGCCACGACAACCTCACGACGCACAGAGCTAAAGTAGGACTTAGGGGGAAGCATGTCCAGGAGTCCTGTGATGAAACCTTCCACACCCACAAACTGAGAGAAAGGCAGATGGAGAAACTAGGTTTCTTATGTAACATTACTCGTTTCACAGATTTAGAACCCTTTTTAGCATTCATTGATCAGGTCAAATTCAGTCTCTGACCCAAACATTTCCCTTTCTGCTCCATGAAGCTCAGTCATGAGCTGACAACTCCTGACATTCAGACAGAACCGGTGAGGGTCTTTGGCGCTTTGTACAGCGCATGGTTTACAAGAACCACAGAAGGACGTTCATTCCATTTCCTATTGCCACAAATCGCCCCGGCATCCTTCTGGCTGTCAGCATATGAGCTGAGCTTCCTGGGCAACTTGCGGTGTGTGCTGCATCTTTGATGGCCAGCTGCACATATCCTTACCTGGCTGTCCAGTCCCAGCACTAGCAGCATACAGAAGAAGAGCACCGCCCACAGTGGAGCCAGGGGCATGAGAGTCACTGCTTTAGGGTAAGCAATGAACACTAACCCTGGACCTGAGAGAGAGAAACATAATGACACAAAGAAAGGAAGCGCAAACTAACACTTGGTGTACATTATACATAATTCATAAGTGTTACAGCATTTGATGCAATCACCCTCTTCTTTCATTGTTGTTTCATTCCTTGAATGGTTTGGCAACTGGGAGGACAAGCCAGTGGCCAGATAAGCCATCGTTAACAAAGTGAATGTGGGAATGTGGGTTAAGGAATGAAGGGACAGGGAGATGAAATGGGGACGTTGGAAGGAGGAGACAGCATGGGGGCTCACCACTCTCGGCAACTTTGCTGATGTCAACACCCTGCTCAGCTGCCATGAAGCCAAGCACAGAAAAGACCACAAACCCTGCAAAAAAACTGGTCCCACTGTTTATAAGAGCCAGTACAAATGCATCCCTAAAGAGAGAGTGATAGAGAGAGAGAGAGAGAGAGAGAGAGAAATATGAGACAATAGAGTGGGATTACTAAGTATTAGACATCTAATATTCAGGCAAAACCGTTAATTTTATTCCCTTACAAAAATGACTTTTTAAAGGATTCATCTCATGGACAATGCAGCACTTTTGTCTTAGCTGTAGATTTTTCATCTTCCTGGCTCTGCCATGTCACATAAACAGACTAAAATTAAGAATACGGTACCTCGCTGTTTCCTATTCAAGAGACTTGTGTGTATCTGAAAGTGCTACCTAACAGAGTAGCCACAATCATGAAAAAGTACTATTTACTGGTAGCAGTTGTTGTTGAAGCGGTTGTAGCTCCCAAGGGCTGTTAATGCTCCCAGACCAATAGCATATGAGTAGAAGATCTGTGTGGCAGCATCAATCCATACCTAATAAAACTGTCATGGTCATCATCATCACCAATACAATGCCAAACCACCATGGTATTTCCATAATAATTAACCGTAATACATGATAATTGGTAACAAAGCATGTATATACTGACTTGTGCATCTCTGAGTTTGCTCCAGTCCGGATTCAGATAATAAACTATTCCACTGACAGCTCCTGGCAATGAAATCCCATGAACAAACAGGACCACCAGCACCAAATATGGGAAAAGAGCTGTAAAATACACAACCTAAACACACACACACACACACACACACACACACACACACACACACAAACACACACACACAACCTTTAACCAGCTTAACCCTTATTACTCTTGTTCTGATACTGAAACCTGATTTTTTAATTTCATATAAGATATGATACATATATATACATGGACTACTCAAAACACATTGTGAATAGACTCTAATTGAACTATTTTTGTACTACAGTTCCAGTCTACCACAACACATTGCTACTGACTACTCAGTGCTGTCAAAGGTCATGAGAGAACACTACACATTTAGTGCCACCCTAACTGGAACCCTTCCATGCACACCAACCCCAGTCTCTACTGTGGGTTTGGCCACAGGGACACTCTTACCTTGCCTGTAGACTTGACACCTTTCCAGATGCAGAAATACACTATGACCCAGGTAGCCAGTAGGCACAGCACCATGGAATTGTTGATATCACCCACCTCATCCAATCCACCAGACAGACGCAGTACCTTGCGTCTGAGAAAGAGATGCAAAATTGTTATATATCATCCCTTATTTTTAAGCCTTCTCATCTAATGTCATACATGTTAAACTGGAAGTTCACACTGTAAAAGACGATTTCACATTTTTCTAAATAAACATGACTCTAAAGATCTAAATGTCGTGGTCACAAACACTCCTCAAAGAACTCTTACTCCCAGAATTCCATGATAGGTGAGCGCATGCCTTCAGGCTCCAAGCAGCTGGCATTGAGTTCAAGAGAAGAAAGGTTAAGTGGTGAGGATGTAGAGGAAGAGGAAGTAAGGAATGTCTGATTAGAGCAGGATCGGCTAAAGTCGAGTGTGCAGTTGGGTGTGTTCCACTCCTGGCTACAGGAGGCCCAGGGTAGAGGGTAAGTGAAGGAGTGAACCAGGAAGTACAAGCCCCACGCCAGAATCAGGATGTAGTACGTGTTACAGAAGAACACGATCACCATGGACGCCAGGCCTAGCCCTTAAAGAGAGCAAAAGAAAGGATGCTATGGAGAAGTAATAAACAAAAATAAATTATCTTGTTATTTTAAATGTGACAAGCTCAATTGCTAATATCCCCACGCTGTGATCTTCACTCTGTACCTTTAAAAAGTGGGGCGATGTTCCATGCAGACACTCCACCCTGTTTCATGAACTGGCCAAGTGCGATCTCCAGAAAGAATACTGGTATGCCCCCGATAAACACCATCAGAGCATAGGGGAGCAGAAACACCCCTACAGCACACACACACACACACACACACACACACACAATCATTCAGCATGATACAAACAATTCACTCCCTCATTTTTCACACGAATTAGCCATACACACATACAATTACAATGAACTGATGCGCTATTGTTAAAACACACTCCTGTTTAAATACTTACAGTTACTTAGTCTCTTAGTTACTCAAGAGAGAAATGAGGGACAGAATGAAGTATGCTGGTTGGTGAGAGAGATAGAGATAACGGAAGAACGTGAGAAAGTTGAAGTTCATCAGGCTGCTTAAGCATGAAAGGCTAGTGGTGTCCTTGAGATGAGGGAAATAGCTGAGAAGACAATAGTCATAAGCACAGTGTTTAACCTCATTTTAAATGAACACTATCTTCTCTACAATCTGCCCTGCCCTGTCCTACACACACACGCACGCACGCACACACGCACACGCATGGCACGCACGCACACACACACACACACACACACACACACACACACACACACACACACACACACACGCACACACACACTAAAGGCCTCTAAGGCCCTGTCTTGCAAAATCAGAGGAACAGCAAGAACAAAGGATGATAAAGCAAGAAATTAAATAGACATGTAAGTGAGAAGTCAACAGAGTGAAATGTTATTAAAAGCAAAGCACACACACAAACATCTTGTGTATGCAAGATACATGAAATGTGCACATGCACACATACAACTTGCTCATATATATGATAGGTTACACTTTCACAAACATGCACATTCCTGTGCATGTGTACACAGTGCTTGTAGTCTAAATGCTTGCACATATATGCGTGTACACATGTACACAAGGAGTCTCAATTTGCCTGGAAGTCATATCATTTTAACAAAAAGGCCTAGTTAAAGTACAGAGCCCTGGTAGGTTTGTCAAAAAAAAAATCTCCTGCCCATTGCTTGGTTCAGCATGCCTTCAGGTTTAACAAACTGCTCCTATTCCTTTTAATTGACCTTTCCTTCTTTTATCATTATATAATATTGGTAATGATATTTGATTTTTTCTCTTCCACATCCCACACTGCTTTGAGTGCATACAAGATGACCATTTATGACTCCCACAAAGCAATGCATAAAATGACTTTCAGGCGTAGTAAAAAAAGATTCCTCAGAGTGTTTGTGCATACCCACACACCTCCAATGTGTGTGTACAAGCAGTATGGTTAAAGTATGGGCAGTATGGGTGTATAATTTCCTTCACTGACTTCTTGTCTCTGACATGGCTCCAGCTTGATGTTATCATTAGAATCTGTCCTAAATTTACTAGCAGGCCAGATCAGTGAAGACAACAAAGCACTTCTATAAGTAACTGTGGGCAAGAGGGTCTGATAAATATTGTAACGTAAATGTATATGTGAAAGTATAAGGGCAACCTGTCATATGAACATGTAGTATTCACATATGTGCAGATTTTTCATATATTTGCAATAGTGTGTTTGTGCAAGTGTTTCATCGTTTGAGTCTAATCTGTCTTCCAAAACAATCTTGTGCACATTCTCTCTCACTCTTTATCCCAGCGTAATGGAATCCAACACCTTATAAGGATGTGCATCAGCAGAAGAAGAGAAGCACAGACAGAAAAAAATTGTATAAAGAATGCAAAGAATGCAATGTCTGCAAAATGACACAAGGAACACTCAGAGAGAAATAACGGCAAATGCAGAACTAGAAATAGGCAGAAAGGGTACAAAAGAGGACAGTGACACATCCAAAGACCCACACTAATCTGTGTCCTTGGCTGGCTTTTCGATGATTCTCAGAGAATCACAAACCTCTGTGGCACCAGCAGAACTAATCCCTGGTCAAAGTCCCACAATAACCACGCCACCTGACTACTCAAAAAACCCGTAGTCATAATTCCACAAAAAGGAATTCCGCAACAACATCTCCAAACCAAGGAATCTGCTGTAGGCAGAAATCCATATTTAGAACATGATTTAGAACATATTAGAGAAAGCCTAAACATGGATTTGAGTTTAATAACTTGAAAACAATTTCCCACTGACTGTTACTAGCAAGGTCCACACACAACTATGATCAAATAAATGCAAATGCTTTTAAAAAGGATGATGCAGAGTATTCTACAGCCAGCAGGACCAAGTGCAACTGATGGTGGAATTAAGAAGTAGAGAATTTTGTACAGGTTACTACATAACCTTGGGTTTGAGCTGCTTGCATGCATCTTACAGCCCTGTCAGCACCAGGGACCAGACAGCCCATCACTACTCCTGCAGTGAGACAGACAGCACCTCACCACTTCTCCGGTGGAATCCCGGCTATCTGAGACTCTGCACTCTGTTCACCAAGTATTCAGTCTTTGTATTTTGCTCAAATGAAAAGAAAATTGCTCTGTAATAATAACATTGGATAAAAACAACTAGTTCCTTTTTGAAGTCCTGACTACGTTTCTCCTTTCCTGTTATACAAACATCTTGTGTTACCATTATTTGCATATTAACATGTGTTCTACTGGCCTTGTTGAGTAAGCGCGCTGATCTGCAATAGCTCAAACAATGATGTGCATGTATGCATGATACAGTGATATTTGGTTTTGTGTGTGCGTGTGTCCATCCGTCTCACCTCCACCATTCTTATAGCAGAGGTAGGGGAATCTCCAGACGTTACCGAGGCCAACAGCAAATCCCACACAAGACATAATGAAGTCCATCTGACTGCTCCACGTCTGTCTGCCCGCATGACCCAGTACTGCTCTGGGGTCACACACACACACTCCGCTTCCGCACACACACCCGTCCGTCACCCCTGAGCCGAGGCTTGGCTCACACCTCTCACCATCACGCCCCCCAGCTGCCACCACCAGAGGGCATCTGAGCGCCACCCCGTTCTCCTCTCGGCCCATCTCTCCATCCTCTGAAGAACAGAAAGATTTAAAAAATAAAAGAAAGAGGGACAGAAACAAACAGAACAAGCTGCAATAATGTTATGACCCAGCCAAAAACAAAGACAACCTTGCTTTTTTTCTATCAAGGTGTTTATATTTCAATTTACTGCATGTTGTGCCACTGGTTTGTATCATCTTATCTTATAATGTCACTGGTGTCACAGATTTGAAAAAGGAGCTGATTCCAGATTTGAAGGAATGAGAGCAAGAAAGAACAAGAGTGCAAGTTGTTAACCAAGTCATAATCTATTAGACTTCATTAGTTTATAATCCGGATAAAACTGAGCTCCTAGTAACAGTGTATACTGTTAGTACTGAGTTATTTTATTTCAACATTTCAACATGCGTATCACCATCGTTAATGAAAGTGACTATCTTATGGCTAATATGAGAGCTAATATGAATTGACTTCCAATATTACAGGCCAGAGTACTCTTGAGAAGGCAATGGTTTAGTAGAAATGCAGAATGTGGGTGATTCACATCTCTGCTCACACTGTGTGGCACTTTAATTTCTGAAAGCTGGTAACCTACAGCAAGCCAGGCTGTGATGTAAAATACACTGGCCCTACAACCACAGGATAAAAAGAATCAACTACACAGCATGTCGGTGTATAACTTCAGTGATGGCCTATAAAGGTTACCATAAAAGCAGGCAGATAGACGGATAGACAGATAGACAGACAGACAGATAGATAGACAGACAGACAGACAGACAGACAGACAGACAGACAGACAGACAGACAGACAGACAGACAGACAGACAGACAGACAG
This sequence comes from Electrophorus electricus, assembly GCF_041902795.1. NCBI lineage: Eukaryota > Metazoa > Chordata > Actinopteri > Gymnotiformes > Gymnotidae > Electrophorus > Electrophorus electricus. The sequence continues at coordinate 6,043,527 of NC_137520.1, read as the reverse complement.
ACAGATAGATAGATAGATAGATAGATAGATAGATAGATAGATAGATAGATAGATAGATAGATAGATAGATAGATAGATAGATAGATAGATAGATATTCTTACTTTGTTCATGCTCTCCCACCTCGGGCGTCATGCCGAGTAGTGGCTAGCAGGAGGGCTAGCCCTATAATTTACAAATAGCGGGGTGACGGACACTGCGTTTTTGTAATATATATATATATATATATATATAATATATATATAATATATATATATATATATTATATATATTATATATATATATATATATATATATATATATATATATATATAGTCCTTTTTAGGTGCGTCTTTTTAGTTCTTTTGTTTGGGGTTGCTGGTCTCTCTTTCTCGTCAGTATTTGTAGATATTTAAAATGGTCTTCGACGATGTTGCAGATTGGCAGGGTGAAGTTCAAGATGGAATATTTTCGGTGCGTCGCAAGCTGTAGGCTAAAAGGGACCCTCAGAAGCAGTCGACGAAGCACTTGAAGGTAAGCCTGAAGAATCGCATGGATAAAAGTTAAATGAAAATAACTCTTAATCTTAGCGAGTCCTTAGCGAGGGGTTTCGTAGGTCAGTCGGAGAGGTGAGAAACCGATGCAGCTACGTCGGTCGGTGGGAATGTGAGCCCCCTGTAGCATCAGCGCTCAGTTCGTACAGCCCCTCCCTCCTCCGCGCCGGTCCCTGTGCCGCGATTGGTGCTTTTCGCGGCCGTTCTGCTGCGCTACTTCCACCGCCCGCCGGACTCACTCGTTTCGACCGGATTCTGTTGAGTTGGGCTCCTTTGTTGCGTCTAACGCTGCTGGAAACATGTTGCAGGCAGACAGGTCAATCGTTGCTTACTTGTTACATTGCATTTTCATACTGAGACGATGGCAATAATCTAAAAGCAGTAACAGCGTTTTAAAGAGGTTAATGTTTATGTGATTGCGACTGCCGTTGTAGATTTAGTACGCATGCATTTCTAATTAGACCAATCATACGGGACCATAACTTAAAAGTGAAAATGTGTGATAAATGAGATAGGCTATATAAAAAAGAAGATAACATAAATGGTTGGCAAATAGATTAACGTTTTTTGATGGCAAAGATGTTGTGGATTTAATGCAAATGCATTACTTATTCGATTGTGACCGTGAATTAACCTGAAAACGAAACATTATATAATTTATGAACATTTGATAACCTGAATGGTATAATATGGAAGACGTCAGATGAACTAATCGTCCTATGAAAGACAAGTAATCAAAATTGTCTTAATAAAACTAGACGCAACTATCACGTTTTAAACAGCCAACCAGCACCTATAACAGAAAGTGGGATTATATTGAGGACAAACTATCTAGAAAGGTTTAATGCCTTAAATACAGTAATTAATGTGTCAAAAAGTAAGCAATAGTTAGGTAAACATATATACAGAAATACTGCATTGAAAGTTTAAACAAGCACATGGTCTGACTGCCCACGGTTCTATTCTGAGGCTGAAGACTGCTTAGAGGCACGAGACACAGTGTACAGAGATCACACCTGAAGCCAACAGAACCTTAAGGCAATGTTCAGAAGACTGCAGAATTGCATAGTTGATCTAAGCTTGAAGGGTCCCCTTCACCCTGGGCATAACGAAAGTGACCAAAGGCTACCTCATGGGATAGGATTAAAAATCCCAAGAGTCTGAGTTTGATCTGATATAGGATTAATCCTTTGTGCCGCATTTCAGGTAGTCTGTACATAAATGTGCTTCCACTGAGTTGTGCCATTCTACTAAGAACTGTTATTGGCTTCCGAAAACGTATATTGTAACACAATTACATTTTGAGTGTTGGCTCTTGGAAAAAGTTGGAATTATGTAAATTTGGAGCTATAGCAACATAAAAGATAGGTAGGTTGTAATTATGTGATTGTGTTATGAGTGATGAGAGGGGTCCTTGCATTAACCATTTGGGGGGGTTGGATTTCTACTGGTGTACCTGTACTGAATTATATTGTCACTATGCAATTTTATTTATATGAAACATTTTAGCAATGATCTTTTTTGCCACACAGGCATAACAAATAATACCGTACATGTAAATGTAAATGTAATACTGCGAAGCCTAAGACATTTGTGGAATTATTACAAATAGAGTAGAGTTTTCTTCATTCAAATTTGAATGCTAATCTTTATTACAGACAGGCTTTATTTTTTACTTCAGCTGCTATGAGGTTTAGCAAGTTGTTTACAGTTAAACACAATTACATAATTAAACTCTAATCTAAATTGGTGATTAGAATTTAAAAACAATTGAAGTCAAAAAGTCTTTTTTTTTAATTTATCATTAACTTTTATTTGGTCATAGACAAATGCACAATAAAATGCTTGTGGTGAGAATTTACTGCATAAACACAAGTTATGCACAAAAAATAAAAAATGTAAAGAACCTGAGTACTTACCAAAATAAAATCCATACAGAATAAACTATAAATGAGGAAATTTTAAGAAATTTAGAATATACAATGTGTAGAATAAGATGTGTATATGTCAAAGTTTTACAGTAGTTTTACAGTGCAAACAAACAAAGAAACAAGTAGCAGCAATGTTTGTAAAATGACTTAGTGAGATGCACAATTAGACACAAGACAGTAAAATTACTTAATATCAAATTATATTTTGCAAATCTTCCTCAGGCATCCTCAGATGAGTAACATAATTGAAATGGTAGACAGTATCCACTGCTTCAGCACCATCTTTTGGAGTCTAGATTAAACACTTGAGTGGGATGGTGAAGTCTGAAATGTGAAAGATTTCTGAGATGTAATTCTGCTTTGAAGTCACACACTTGAGCTGTGAGAAACCTTATAAACTTAAAACACTTAAGTCAGTTCACGTTGGTTGCATTTATTTGCCATTTATAATCTTAACTGTGACATAATTACAGACATACTTTGCTATTGCAATAAATCAAACTTAAAGTGCACCGAGTAGATAACGAAACCAAAACATACTTTGTGAGAATAAATAAACTCCATTGAATAAATAAATACGTACTTAACAATAAATATGCATAATTCAATAAATATTTTTATGAATAAATAACATTCCAATAACAGAACTGCTATCATAATTTAAATTGTTAAATAGAGGTTTTAATATAACAAAGTAGTTTTCAGTCAAAACCCTCCAGTCAAATGATATGTGACATACTAACACCACCAGAGAGCAGTATGGCTATGAAAAGTGCTATTAGCTGAGTTGAGCACCTGAGACCAGCACTACAGTGTGAAAATGAGCATTGGGCTGAAAACGGCTGGATGAACTGGAAATGATCTTGGAGGATAAAAAGCGGATGGGGGAGATAAGCCAAGACAAGTCAGCACAAAAGGGACAGCCTTTGTCGGAAGTAGTGAAGCTCATAGATCCTGATGGAGGTCACTATGCTCCAAGTTCTGACTTTCCTGCCTGAGCTGTTGCCCAGAGACCAGTTGCTGGTAGCGCTTCTGCCGCTCTTGGTCAGGGTCAATGTTGATCCAGATGTTGCCTATCCACTTGGAGCCTCGAGTGACCATGCAGTCACCATGGAGAGAGAACTCGTCCAGCTCTCCTACCCAACCTAAAAGGACAAGGTGAGAGAGGGGGCATTAATGGTGTATTTTCACCAACAGTACAATTCCATACGCCAGGTAAAGACAGAGCAAGAGGAACCGTGAGAAACAAGCTACATTAACACAATTCTTGCATACTATTCTAGACAAACACACACACCCCGTGTCTTGGACATTTTAGGACCACAGGCTGCTCAAAACGTGAATTAATAAAACAACGCAAAATATGGCAGTAAGCAGCAATCCCCAAGGTCCACGGTTTTGGCCAACCTATTATGAAAAGGCTAGCTCTTGGACACTGACTAACATGGGGCAGCCATTGCACATCCACATATTTGGGATACATATTCACAAGGAAGCTCTCTACTAGTTCCATATTTAAAGTGACTGAATAAAAGGCCAATGACAAGTGCATTTGATGAACCATTTTCATTTTTTTTAAATAGCGAGGCTTAATAGTGGAACAACGGGTCACACAATGTTTTGCAGTTTAAACCGAACTTCCTACCCACAATTTAAATGTAAAAGTAACAATGTAAATGTAATCTAGTTGCTATATTATCTGCTACTGTGAAAAATGTACCAAAATAAGCAGGCTACCTTAGCCCATAATTGAATGTTCCCGTCATGTTTCATAAGAATTACTAAAAGAATTCCTCAATTACAGCTGATTTAAATGAATATACACATCTTGGAAGGGCTGACTGGCATTTAGAGGCCACACTGTGAACAAATGCCAACATATGTTTGATTGAGATTCAGTTGCTGGCAAACATTCTGACAAGTCAAAATATTTTAGTGTTTATTTACAAAGAAGCTCTCCAGATACTTTCTAGACTCTAACTGAAATTAAGTGAAAAGCTAATGACATGTTTGGAAAAAAATGTCATTTGTGGGGCACACCCCCAAACCGACAAAAACAAACAAAAAAAGTGATGCTTATAATGAGCTTATCTGTATTTCACATAAAAACTACACTGTTTAATTTCTTGTCTATAATTTAAACACAAAGGAATTGATTCATTTCTTTGTTCTGAAATACATTTTTATGTTACAACAACTCCGGTTGCTGAAAAGCCACCAATATTGGCAGGCTACCTCAAGGTCCATAACTGAATGTTCCTGTCAAGTTTCATGAGTATTACTCAATGAATTCCTGAATTACAGTTGTTTTGAATGAAGAAACACGCATTGAAAGAATAGAATGGTATGTGTAGGTCATAGTGGGTAAAAATGTTAACATGCCTTGGATAATTATTGACTCTTAAAACTCAAAATTTGAGGACTAGATAAAAAATCCTAGGACCAGTTAGCAAAATTCGTTATTTCATATTTAAAAAATGACCACATATCTATATAGAAGGTATGTGACGTTGGTCGGAATGAAAAAAGCCCACATACGTTTTATTTAGTCCTATTTACAACCTTATGATTTGGCTTTAGAATGGAATGAGCCGATTTCTTTTTTGGGGGCGGGCACATGAATGATTGATCAGCTCTACTCTGACTGGCACCATGATGGCTCACACAAAAACAAGTCAATCATCCAACTGTATATGCCTGAGCCTTTATTGGACTATATTTCAATTCTTAAACAAAGCTGATTTTAAGAGACTGACTAGATATCTAGTCAAATGACAATCATTTCTGTGGTGGAGAAGCTAACATTAGCTAGGCCTGAGTTAGCAAGCTATAGAGTAGATATATATAATTAACTAATTAGCATCTAAATTAGCTAATTAACATCCGGGTTTTGTCTTGAGGATATATGAACTCGAAATTAGAAGTTTACCTGACAAAGGGATTGATAGAGACATATTATACTGTAGATTTATATGACACCACAGACTATTTCTTTGAATGGGACACAGGCAGGAAAACAAAACCAACCTCTATGTAAATAAGCTAGGTTGTCATTATTATTTAGCTAGCTTTCCTCGCTGGCTTGTTACTTTCTTTGAATGGGACAGAGGCAAAAAATAAAATGAATGTCCATGTAAATGGAGAAGGGCTGGCCAGACATTTTCATGTAAATGATCTACTTCATCATACTGTTTAGTTAGTTAGTTATCTAGTTACTTAGACCTTGATAGTAGCTAACGATACCTATACTAACTAGCTACTTTCTTTCTATCTCCACAGCATAAAAGTACATTTGTTAGCTCATTATGACACTTTCAGGATAAGAGGATCTGGTGTCAACTGACAAAAAGTAGATAAAAAAAAATCTCATAGCATGGCTAACGTTGGACCTGACCCTCTTTTCAGTGTCAAACACTAAGCAAAGCCTTCTCTATATTATCTAAGGATTGAGAAACTGTACAGAGTGAAATGTTCAGAGCAATCAAACAACTTTTCCAGGATCCTGTTAAATATGGACTCCAACTATCCCCGTTCTTCACAAAACCCAAAGACCTATTAAAGTTCCTGGAGCAGTACATGGGGGCTGGTGTTTGCAGAGTTTGACAAACAGAGTGGGGTTCATGGAATTTCAGTTCCTTGTACCACACTCTACTAATTCAAACTTGCCATGGTAAAGAGAATTTTCTATTGTATGGCATCTTTAAAAAGTCAACAATTTTTAAGGCCAACTTTGAGACAATTAGGTGAAAATCATAGGACTAGTTTGAAACGTATGTTTTGCAAAAAAAGCAAAATTAAGATTTCTCTAAATACTCCATAATTGCAAAGTTGTCAGTCTCATAAATTCAGCATTTAAATCCAATTAATTGTTCCTAAGATATTTTTGTTTTTTTACATTGAATTTATCAATAGCACCCCTATAAGCTAAACATGAAAGTTGATAGGCTTGCCTGCAGAAGCAGAAAGTTAAATTCAGCTTGATCATACAAGTGGGTCCTGAGAAAGTGTAATTATTGCAAGTAAAGCGCCACCAAAGGACTACTGAGTGGCATTTGATAACAATATTAATGGCAAATTATTTTGCAAATTAATTGTTCAGATTCTTGCAATTACTTTGACACCAATTTCAGGCAGATCAGGTGAAAACCCTAGGACTAGTCCACAGGAGTAGGTTTTGTATATAATGCAAATTAGCAAAGCAGCTGAAATTGATGGGCAGAACCTAGCAGAATTCCTTGAAAGCCAAAGATGAAAACTAAACAATTGAGTCTACTTATGATTCTGAAGTTATGGGCCACCCCCCCCCCCCCCAAAAAAAAAAACAATAACAAAAAAAACAAAAACAAAAAAACATAAAAGACTTTTAATAAAGGCATAGTAACCATTGCCGTCTGAAAGGTTGTTATACCACAGCAGGGCTGTGCCAGCTACTGGCCTAATCTTCAGATTCCCTTTGGCACAGTACTGCACAGAGAGGTCACCCAAAGCCTGAAAAAAACAAACAAACACATACCACACACACACAAAGCAACAACAAAATTCTGAGTTTAATTCTTAAGATTTCACAACACAATAAAAATGATTAAAGACAGTGAGTAGAAGATTGCAAATGGGTTGATGGCTTACATTAAGGTTTTACTAGATTCTCTCTTTTTTTCTTGCTTTGGGACATTTCTGATCTAGACCAAGAATCTCCAGTCCTATTCCCAAAGAATAAAGCCCCTTCGGAGTTTATTTTCAACTCTAATCTTATACAGCTGATTTCCCCTAGTGTAGGTCTCCAGGAGTATTTAAATCCCACTGCAAGATGTGCTGGATCTGGCTGGAACTGACAACTGTAGTAGGGTAGCAAAACATGTAGCAATATACACTATACACTGAAATAGTCTTTACTTGCAGTAGTCAATGTACACCAAATATTCATGCATCATTAGATTGGCTGGAGAGCATTCCCAGAAATAGGCACATTAAGGTTAGACAGAATATTTATGAAACATTGCACCTAAAGCTCATGACAAGTGTATAAAGGTGTTATGACAGAGTCCTCAACTCTATGCCCATTCACTCACTGCAACGTTGTGCTAGTGAGATGATACCATTTAAAAGCACAAACATTCCTCATCATGCCGCCATCATGTCACAGCAATATGCATTAATCTTTCACACAGAACACATTCAAGTCAAGAGTCAACACCGGCCTCATCTTCCTACCAATTTCTTTGGTTGCTATGACAACAGAGCTTGCTGCCCTGTGTTGCTATGGCAACAAAGTGCATCCATGGCTCACCTCCTCCTCATAGGTCCTGTTGTCAGCCACAGGGAAACTGCTCTCCCCGCCCTCATCCACTGAATTCAGAAAGAGTAATACTGTCACATACCTATCGAATACAAACAGATATATTTCATCTTACATCCTTCAAATCATGCAAAGATACAAATGCTCCTTAATTAAACCACAAAACATTAACAATGAACAAATGCTATGGTTAATTGCATTAGATTTGAGGATCTGATGAGAATATACAACAATCTTCAATCATAATTGAAAGGAGATATAGTCACTGGAAGTCAGTTTCTGGAATGGGCCCTTGTGTTTTTCATTGAGCCACAAAACTGAGCCAATTGCAAATGGCTGCCAGAACAATTTGTAAAACAAATAAATAGATGCTGCACAGTACTTAAGAGGTTGGTACTGAGAAATTCAATATCAGAATCAAAGAAGAGCCCAGTTTCAGAGAGGCAGAACATTTCAGAAAAGGTCAAACCTGGGCTTGTTTCTATTTAAAGAAAGAGCTGATAAAGCTCACTAAATAGGTTAATGTTCTTTAATATTAAGCATGAATATTTGTGCTCTTACTCAATTTATGAAATCAAACTATGTGAAATATTGATGGCACTATTGATTGAGTCTAATGCTTCTAACAAATACTAGCAAAATGATCAGAGTGAAACCCAAATGAAAAGAGTAAGTATGAATGAACTTTGACATTGCTTATGAAAAGTACATACCACTTTATTTTAATTTGTAAATGAATGTATCTTTCCAATGTTATCTAATACTTGCACATACTAACAAGTGAAGACAAAACAGCAGAAGACATACAGCACAAGTGATATCTAGATTGTTGACAGTCAATACTGAATCTAATTTCTGCTTTTTAATTGGTATTTTAAATATTGATTTGTTTCAATATTGAATTTATCTACTAATTCATGGTGTTGCAGATGTCTAATGCCTTTGTCTTTCTTTTTATGTTGAGAAGTGGTATATTGTTAGTTAGGAATTCTTGGTTGTGCCACATTGGAGTGAATATACAGGATATACACTCAAAAAAGTGACAGTTTGACTGTGAGAAAAAAGGAAGAGGACCTGGACAAACTCGATGAATGTTTTATTGGATCTGTTGGAATCAAGGACAAGTGTGACATTAACAACCTGAAAGCCTGCTGGAAAATCTTGAAGGTCAAAGCAAAAAAAAAAAAAAAAAAAGATGCTGTTCAAGACAGGAAGGCCCCCAGCTGGAGAAATACATACAGACTTTAGCTAGCTAGCTTGCTAGCCATGGTATCGAAAGTACGAAACACTTAGCGCTGGAACAAGCTAATTAAGAGAGTGCGAGCTAACAGTGACTGTTTATCTAACCATAATATCTGTGCTGATGTGAGTTGTTTTAAATGTCATCTGGCTTGATGTAGATAACTTTGTGTAATGCTTATTATTGGGACATAAGTAAAGAGAAAAAAAGTAAAAACTGGCTAATTTAGGACGAACCCCTGAAAATCAATTGCAATGCATAAAATGTGAAATGTAGCTGCATTTCGTTCAGTGTAATTCTTAAACTGCATGTCCATTTTTGTTCATTTAATTTCAAATGATAATACAAATTCTTTGATGAATCTGCAATGCCTTAAAAATTCATCACCATCATAAAAAGGTTCAGACCTTTTATTTTTCTTTCAGGAATTGTTTAATTTTTCTATATAAAGGGCATTGAAATTAATGCAGTATTCATTTGAGTTGGAATGAATCAGGTGCTCTTTATTTCAAATGGTTGGCCAAAAATGTTTAAAGAATTCAGCTGGGAATCCATCTGTACTTGGTGATTTATTTAGTATTTGGTTGACATTCAGAAAAACGGTGCTAAAAGGTGTTTCTAACATCTTTTTGTGGTCTTTTGCGAGGTAAATGCCATACTAAAAAGGTACTGATCACAGACTGTAGGAGTTTATGGAATAAAAAAATTATTTATTGCTTTTGGATTGATAATTATTTACTGTTGTAGTTACAATGCTTTCGGATTTGTGTCATGGTGCACTAGGCACCACGGCAACCCTGGAGATTGAAGCCAGTGAAGTGCTTTATGTATGTGGGCTGACCATAAAAAAAGAAAGAAAATTGGGAGGGCAAGCCCCCCCATCAGTTCTACATCTTTGTGAAAGATCGCCCTTACATATGAAAGTGTCACTAAATTGGTCCAGGGACTTGAAAGATTTTCTAGGCAAAAATAAAGGAAGAGTTTTGAAACAGAAAAAAAGAAATATGGGCAAGACCTTCATTTTTATAATGTTTACTCTGGCTAGTAAAGACAGAGGGAGAGATCTGCATCTCTGTACATCCATTCTGAGTTTGACAAATAGAGGAGAAAAGTTTGTAAAGTACAAGATATCTGTAGCCCTGAATATCTAAACCCAGTTGAAGCTAATTTAAAGGGCAAGACTGACTTATTAAGAGATAGTGCTTTTAAATTAACCGAACAACATTTACTTTTCTGTAAATTCACTTTATATTCTGAAGAGAAGCCAAACGTCTTCAAAAGTGACAAGATTAAAAGGCAGCAGCTCACTGGGTCTGTCACATATATTAAGCCATCTGCATACAATGGCAATTTCAGCTCAATACCTGAATGAGTGATTCCTTGGAAGAACAGCAAAGATTTCAGTGTAATTGATAGGAGTGAGATGGCAAGGGCAAAAAGCAGAGGAGATAAGGGACAACCCTGTCTGGTCCCACAGGACAAAGGAAATTAATCTGATTTGACAGTGATAGTATAAACACTCGATTAAGGGGAGCTATATAGCAGTTTTTTTCCCCAAATGCAAATCTTTATAACACTGCAAAGATAATTTCACACTACTCGATCGAATGCCTTTTCTCCATCCAGAGAGGTGAGGACCTCTGGTAAAGAAGAAAAATTATTTGTAAAGACCTTTTTGGTTTTATGACATTATACTGGGAATAACATTCTCAGATGTAAAACTTTGGCCAGAATTTTCATGTCAACAAGAGACATGAGTCTGTATGAAGTGCAAGAAGTAGGATATTTGACTTGCATCAAAAGAATATAGATATAGATACTTGAGTTAGGGTTGGGGGCAAAGCCCCGGTTGACAAGAATTCATCATAAACTGCTAATAGAAGAGGTGCCAACTTACCTATAAATCTCTTTAAAAACCTCAATAGGGAATCCATGGAGACCAGGAGACATTGTTTTGCATAGCCTTAATAGCTACAGTAATCTCTTCTAAGTTCAAAGGTCAATCAAGATTATCTGTGACCATCAGGTGCATGGTAGGAAAGGTGTATTTAACACCTTTAATAGCGTGAAGCTGTTTACGAACGTCACTGAAGGCAGCACGGGCTCTCAGTCTTGGCAGTAAAGTCAGGGAAGGCAGAGAGCGCCATACCAGAAACAATGATCCGCTGTTGCCGTCTGGAAGATATCAGTGCAGTCTTCATAATAATGCAGACTCACTATAATAGGGCACAGTGATTTGCGGTTTTCGGTTTGGCTGCAAGGGAGTGATGAGCCCTATCTACCAGCAGACTTTTATCCAGTGAAAATGCCTCTTTGTGGAACTTGGTTATGATACAATAGTCAGAGAAAATAAGTCACCTTCCAGGACTCCCACAATTTGAAGATTTTGACGGTGAGATCTGGACTCTTAAGTCCTCACACTTTGCATCAAGCTTGTTGAGATCTTTAGTAAGAAATTCAACTTGTAGCCTGTAGCGCAACCACCTACTCTCTGAATGACGACAAAGAATGTTTGATGTCCGAGACGCTACTCTTCATACTTGTGAACTCAGACCTCAACGTTGCAAAGTCTCAAGTAAGCGCAGTCTTCATGCCGTGGAGCTCCTCTTTAATGTTGGGAGGGTGTTCTTTCAAAACAACTTGGAGCTCCGCCATAACAGCACAAACTAGCTGTGATCTCAATGCCGCTGTGGTTACAGCAGGGGCCAGTGTAGCGCATGCCTCTATCTGGGGGTTGGTAGCACCACTAGGCGAGGATGTGGATCGTACAAAAGGCCGAATGAGTGATTGCGTTGGGCCCGACGCTTTGTTCAGTTTTGGAGGCATTGCAATGAAGATGGTCAAAGATTGTCAGAATTAAACAAGCGATATTAAAGACTGATGAGCAAACAAAAGAAGGTGTAGGAGCTTCAATAAATGAAATGTTAGGTTTGCTCTGTGGGACCCACCAAACACACATCTACTCCATGCCAAGTCAAAACTGGAAGTTCTCCAGAAGAGAAAACAGACATAAGGTATTTACACACACCTGCATGGTATCTGGCTGGGGGTGGAGCTGTTCGCAGCCAGATGTGTATGTGCACAGCAGCTGTCTGGATGTGCAGGGCTACTGTCATGGTGGGCATGACTGTATCCACCTTGCTCATAGCGGACCACCTCCAAGGGCTCACTGAGATCAACCAATGATGATGGGAGTCGGGTTAAACGAGTCACCCTAGGAGGACAGAGAATATTTCATTTTAGAGTCAGTTGATCTTGTAAATTGTACAGAGTAAATTGAAAAGCCTTAGATGTATTGCATTAGTGTGTGCTACTCCATATGCGCCTATAAGTGTAAGTATGTGTATGCATGTGTGGATGTGTGTTACCTGTTCCTGATGCTCTTCAGTATATGGTGTGCACCTTCTCCCAGGTACAGTCGTGTCTGGGTGCTCTTCTGCCTAACTTGATTATATCCATACAAGCCCGACTCCAGACCACCATGATGAAACACATCGCCACTTACCTCTCTGAACTCCTGTAAAGACAGTGCTCCTACATTACCACACACACCCACACACACACAGACACACACACAGACACACACCAAGTTTCTAAAGCTAAAGTAACCTACACTGAGTGAAATGTTCTCTTTTCACCTTTCATTATAGACACAACCTCTTTCAAGTCCTCCACTCTAGCAGGCAGTACAGAAGCTTGTATACTAAATCTTCTAGACACAGGATCAGTTTTTTCCCCTCATGCAATCAACCTCATAAGTAGCGGACACCTGCTATGCTATTGCTACTGTTTTCTCTGACAGCCATAACACACCTATTCAAAACTACAATAATGCATTGTATAATTGTATAATGCATCACTACAATAGCGTAAGGCATTATTATTACAGTATAATAATCTCACTGCCATACATAGTCACTATGCTACCGATGTTAGCACATCCACACACACAGGTACTTTATGTATATTAATATCTTGTACATCATCTGTGTATTGCTTGTACATTATATGTATATTGCCTGAGAGTTACCAACAGCCAGCGTATCATGTGTGAGTGGGTTTGTGGACCCAGCGTAGCCCACAGCAATAATGAGATTTTAATACATGATGAAAGGATCTAGCCCGAAGTTCTTTAAAAAATGGTGGGTGTTGTTTTGGTCAAACAACATGCACACACAAACTGACACATTGAGTGTTACTTACCGGCTGGGCTGCTTTCAAGACCTATGTGAATTTCACGTAAGTTGTATGAACCCAGCCAGGACCCATCATGTGAGAGTGACAGACTCAGTATCTGTAACACGGCAAAAGTTAGACCTTTTATCAATCGGCCACATCTTTCTTATCCGTCTCTCCATCGGCCATTTCAACATTTCACCCCCACAAATTCCACCCCAACCATGGCAAGAGGCATAGCCGCCTGTGATACGAAGCTGTGGGAAGCTGACCTCTTCTTTCTGCAGTAGGCCATCCTGGTTGAGGTCCAGAAGACGGAAAAGCTCATCCTGGGTCAGCTGCTCCTCCTGGCTGGCAAGAGGTGCTGGTGGTGGGCTGGGGGTCATGCCCTTCAGCTGGGCCAGTTGCATTACCAAACCACACTCCTCCAGGCTCAGAAACCCTGGTATCTCTGAGCAATGGCGTGACAAAAAAAAAAGATGTTGGTTAATGGGGTTTCACAGTTAGGTAATGTTAATCTGGTCTAAAATAGAGAACCAGAATGCTGAACTTGGATTTGCTTTTCTTTTTTATCCTGATGTAGCAATAAGAAAATAAATCTTACTTTGGAATGCATTATATTTACATAAAGACCAGAGGTTTTCAACTCTGAACCTTATTCTGGACTCTGGACCATGTTATACATGTTGATTTAGTGAATTTGTGTCATAGAATGTAGGTACATAAATTGCAGAACTCAAGTCCACATGCTATATGGAATTTCTGTATTTATTACTTGTTGCCTAGTTTAATATGTGCAACTCCCTTCTTGATGTACAATACTTTCCGTATTATCCTCCTGTAATGTAATGTATCCTTATATTTTTGTGTTTATAAGTCGAGAGCATTTTCTGTGGTATAAAAATTTCAGTGTATTTAAAGAAGGTATTCTGAATACATATCACAACAAAACCAATCTTGATCTTGATTTATAGACCCACCCCCTTCCCTTCTCTGAGAGTGTGACAACAAGGTGACCATTCAATTTCAGTAATTGTCCAATTAATTACCAGGGATTACAAAGTCCATGACCAGAAATGTAATTCAAATCCAGATCTGAAGACCTCTGACACAGACCTTTGTCTTGGGTGATCCTAATAGTATATAGTAAAGTCATTCATGTTTATCTAGACTAGACAACATTACACAAACTTGGTTAAAACAGATGGACATGACTGCATGCAGCTCCACTATTCATTTTAAAATATATTAAAGACAGAAAAAAAACCATTGCTTGGCTCTGTAAAGGTTGAGCCAGCAGTTCTGACTAGCATTGGTGATTTTGTCAGAAGGAACATCAGTCTGTAAGAGGGAGAGATCAGAACGAGCCTAAAGGATTATACTGACACCTGAAGTACTAATCTATAGGTACTGTCAGCCTCAGTATGCAATCCAAATGGGTGTTAATGTAATCAGTTCTCAATTGGTGAGGGATTATGCTCATGAAATAAAATACAAAGCACAGGTCCAGAGGTTCCAGAAAATGTAAAATTAAATTAAATTTGAAGATCATTACTGCTTTTATTTAAATATTACACATTGACAACACAAAGGATAGCCACATTTCATGTTATCAATCTTATATGATTGATTCTAATTCTACACATGGACACCAAAGATGAAAGTGTGAACCATTAAATCATTTTGGACACAGGGCTATTGGACCCCAATCCCACACCCATTTAGAGTGTAAATGACACTGTGCCATTAATGGTTTCTAGTAAGTTCCTTTGTCTTTCTAGAATGGGAGCAGAGAGTGTCAAATGACTCATACCGAATTGAGTTTCACTGTTTCTACCGTCATTAACATGGTTCATCTTTCTCTCCTCATTAAACAGCATGCATTTACATTTACAGGATGCAGGACAGAGGATTGGGGGAAGCCAGACAGAGAAAAGGAAGTATGGGCCATTTTCAGGACAAAAGAATGCCATGCTCCTAGATGATGCAAACTAAGTCCTTAACGTCCACATGCAGCCAAACACGTGAACAGATACTAACCCACCAAGTCCACAATCTCAGATCTCCTACTGACACCCCCATTTCACAGCGTTTGGGTTTCAACTTTGTCTTCTGAATGTCCTACTGTATATTAGGTTAAGCTGAAGACTAGGAGAATGTAGACAAGTATATAACTTGCTGATAAAGCCATAGAGGGATGGTTATCCATAGTATAAAAGTACATAGTCCAAGTCAAAACACAAGATACTGGCATTTCAGTTCAGTATATCTTGTGGGAGTCCCGTCATTTTGAGTCTGCCACCATACATTTGTGAGCAACAAAAAGTAAAAGACAACATGAGAAACAAGGTAGTCTGCAGGGAAGCTCACCAAACAGGAAGTGGCAAGTTTGGCTTTTTTGTATAGTTATACTTATAAAGTATAACTTGCTGTGAAATGCTGTCCAAACTGAGGAAAATAACTTCCGGCACAAGAAAAAACACAAGGTCCGCCTTTTTATTATAAGGCGGACCTTGTGTTTTTTCTTGTGCCGGAAGTTATAAGGTCCGCCTTATAAATACCATGTCTTGACACTTTACCACTGCTCAAAGAAGCTCACTTGGCTAATGCTCTCATCAGGAGGATGACTCTGTGTGTGTTGACTCTGCTGCTGCTCCTGCTGGATCAGAGAACATGGGCCATGCCTGACGGGCATTGGGACACCTGGGGATCCTCTCGATGTATGCCTATCCCGTCCGGCATGGCCTTGTGCCAGGGGCTAGGCTACAACATCATGCGAATGCCAAACCTGCTGGGCCACCAGTCGCCTGGCGAAGCCATCCAGCAAAGCACCAGCTGGCTGCCCCTCCTCGCCCGCGAGTGCCACCCATACGCGCGCATGTTCCTCTGCTTACTCTTTGCCCCTGTATGCCTTGAGAGGTAAGTGGAGCCACTGGACTGGTCCAGCTCTTATTTAGAGATGGGTAGCATCTGGATTTTTTTAGTGTCTGTGTGTGTCTTCATGCATTGGGATGTATGGGTCTTTCAAGGTTACATGGATGAGAGTAAAGATGTTTGTAGACGCATGAAAATCATGGATAAATGGTCTAAAACACTAACAGAATTTTGTAGTTGATTCTGTGACACAAAAAGAGAAGAACCGCAGAAACTAGTGTTGTTTGCTCACCGGAATTACACACAGATGATACCTACATGTTCACTGAAATTCCACGTGCACGCCACTTTCCATCTAATTCTATTGTGGCTATTAATACATTTGAACTACATTCTCTGCTCCAAATTTAATTACACTGGGAAATTACTTGAAACTATACAACAAGCAGTAACCTTAGTATGTGAGTGAATAATAGATATTGATCTGTATTAAGCTCTCAGCTAAACATTGCAGACAAGCCCTAGTATCACAAAGAAATGTTCTTAAAAATGTTTGATCCATTATCCTTCTCAAATATTACACGAAATGATGGGACTTCTGTAGGAAAACTCTGGTAACCTACATCTCTCTCCTATTTCTTCTTTCCTCTCTCTCCCCCCCCACATTTCTACACACCTTTTCCTTAGGATAATTTCTCCATGTCGAAGTTTATGCGAGTCTGTTCAGGAAAGCTGTGCTCCCATTATGAACTGCTATGGGTACTCTTGGCCCAGAATCTTGCACTGTGATCAATTTCCCAAGGACCATCTGATGTGCATCTCCTCAGCGACACACATGCCAAACAGCACTAACAACAAATACAGTGGTGAGATGCCAAGTACACATAAATAGCACTCTTGACCACAAAACCACAGGAACAAAATATGGTAGAAAGCTGGAAACAGTATATTTGAGAATGGCTTTCTCTTGGTTTCTGATACGTTTTGTTAGTTTCAGCAGTGCCAGAAGCTAGCTGTCCAGACTGTGAGTTGGAGGAGACAACATCAGTCAAAGTATTGCTAGGCCTCTTCTGTAAAAGTGACTTTGGTGAGTTCTGTTGCTACACTCTCACTCTGTCACCATGTTAATGAACGTGGTGTCTGCTACTTTTGCTGGTGTGCTCCACCTTGGGTGTGTCTGCTTGTTTCCTCACATGACAATCTCCTTAATCTAACATTCTTCTTGTTCTCCTTTCTCCCCCTTTTTCAGTGGTGAAAGTACGTTTAGCACAGTCAAACTCCAGCACCTCGGCAATAGCTAAATTCTCCCATGGTTCTCGGCTGGTGGTCTTTAAGCATGGCCCCTTGCTAGGAGGGGAAATGAGAGGCAGGCTGGCCACGTGGCTAGAGCGAGATGCCACCTGTGTGGGCAACCTCAACCGGCATCATCCTCAAGGGGCCACCTTTCTTCTGACGGGCACTGTGACGGGTGAGAGGCTACTGGTAAACAAGGCTTTCAGCTGGAGCAGACATCGACGGCAACTCAACCAAGCTTCCCGTAAATGGAAACATCACCGGTGTAGAGGGTAGAGAGTGTCTGCTACAAGTTCCATACAAATAAATTCCTGGGTTAACAGTAACTGGACAAGTCTATTATAGCTCACCGAATAAGAATGGCTTCAAGCTGAGGGTCCGCAAACTGTGAGATCGCTCAGGAAAGAGAGACACCATCTGTGTGTGGCCAACCTAAGCAGAAAACAGACAATCATTAAACGCAGTGCCCTTGGCCTATTTAGAAGTTAGTTTAGACACTGGCATATGATGAAAAAGTTGACCTCCTTCATACCCGTATACCCTCCAAGCGTGGGAGACGAAAAGGGTGATCTGCAGACATGCTCAGATCGCGAGAGGTGACTTGGCGTTCGAGGGGTGGTGGAGGTGGTATACTGTTGCTTCTGTCTAAGACAGGAACCTCCCGAGATCCGGTGTTATAATGCACATACAGCAAAAGGGCTATTATGTTTATTATGTAGAGGTGGAAGAACACCATAACTACCACAAAGTATGCACGTGAGCACACATTGCTTCTTTGGAGCCGAAGGCAGTCCCGGGCAGGCAGACGCGGGGATGTCTGGAAAGAGGGTGTCGATGGTGGATCTGAGCAGTTTCCAGTGCTCTGTACATTCTGGTATTCTACCATCTCGTAGTAAGATTTTGAAAAGCCCTTCGTTTATTCCTGTTTATGCTCTCATTGTCTTGCACGGTCGCTGGTATTATTTTATAACTAATGGCATCGCCAGAGGCAGATATAGCTAGCTGCCTAGCTAGTTATCTCCCCAATGGAGAGCAGTGGATTTCATCACGCACACCCCCCCTTGTAGACATCGTCTTTTCGCGATGCAATTGAACCGCAGTGCTATTCACTTCTTTGGGTACAAGCTGCGGTCCGATTCCTTTCAGAACCCGGTCTTTCAGCTCCTAGCTACCGTGAACCAGCTAGCTAACAGGATAACCCGGGTGTCGGTGTCATTCAGTTATTCGCATATACTAAATAGAACTTATGCAAATAAAATTTCAATAATGTTTTTCCCCCACAATTAATAATCCAAAGAAGTACAATAAATAACCACAACATTCACATAACTGGATCTGTGGACTGTGAAGAATCCTCAGAATGTGAAGTCACCAATGACGCGACCTAACATTTCAAAATGGCGTCTTGAACTAGTTGGCTATTGTTTTCAAAATAAAAAGCTCCACCTAAGATATTCTATAAATACGGCATTATTATTTCCAGTTCAATACAAATATTTTACTGTTTATAGCAGCTATATACTATCTATAAACATATTTGTGTGACAAACATCTATCATATTGTGTGTAAAATAAACACAATGACTGATTCCCGTGTTTTCCAATACATTAAAAATAAAATCAAGCAGAGTTGTTCATATCGTTTGCTAATTCGCCCAGCAAATATGATAGATTATCTGACAATCTTTACTTATGAAAGTTCGTAATTTTCAATAAAAGGTGTACAGCAAAAGAGAAGCTACCACAATTTTGGTGCAGTTTAGCTTTAGGGTATCTTGTTGCAAAACACAACATACGCAAGCCTAAATTAAACACGAAAGCTGGACTTTGGACAAACTCGTCATTTGAAATGACATCTAGAAGCGTCTACGGCTCTGGGCGGCCACCGCTGAAAGTCCTCCCACCTCAGGCTAGCCGAGTAGTTTGCGTCCAGAGGAAACGTGAAGTCAACCACGCGAAAGTCATGTAAGTTTAAATGGCAACTTAGATCAGAAACCTTTGTCTCGATGTTTCATCGCGTTGAGACTATTGAATAGTGACTAGATAGCTGGGCTAATTATATCTTGCCATCAGTTGTTTCTTGTAGCAACATGTTATTAAGCGTCTTAAATGAGCCGGCTAGGATAGCAAGCGAGCTAGCTGGGTAACTAGCATTTGTTAGGAATTATCCGTCTTACTTAACGTTGCATTTTAGCAACTGCGTTAAAATATTAGGAAGCCAGTTAAGAACGAATCTGTACAGGTTGTACAGCTAGCTGGGTTAGCGAAAGCTAGTATGGCTGGCTGGTTAGCTTAACTAGCCTCACTGGGCTGGCGTTAGGTGATAAGCTTAGTTTGAGGTCCTGGTGCAGTTTTGATAGCTAACGCTAGCTAGCTAACTAACTCATAATGTCGAAACCGGAGTGGTTACTCGGCGGTTGTGCTAGCTAGGTTAGCTAACTAGTTATTTAGTAACATTCATTTCACCGTGTATTCTTGGCTGTTCTTAGTTAATGTAGCATGCTTTGGAAATGTTACCTGGGACATGGCTAACCTAGCTGGCTTAGCTAACAAAAAAACCTTAAATCTTTAGACAAAGTATATACGATAGCTAGCTATTATATTTAATGATGACTCATTTAATCGTAGCAGCCTGAGTGGTGTCATATTTTCAGTAATTTATTCCCAAGGATCATTCATAAAAACGCGGTTACGGCGTTTGCTTGTCTTGTATTTCCTTGTGCTACTAGCCGCTTAGCCGATGGCTCCACGTGAACCCGGCAAGTGTGCTGCAGCTAAAGGAAATGAATGAGTACGTGGTAGGCTGGACTACGTCTGATGCAAATATGACTACATTTATTTAAATGATTATTCTATGATGACGAATATTTATACCATCCAACTGCGACGTATGTCACATAAACCATAAATCTTTATTTTAGTGTGTAAATTAAAATGGGATTATATAGTGCTAAATATGATCAGGATTAAATATTAATTAATTTTGCTTTATTATACAACGCTGCTTATCCTATTGGACGTTTAAGTTTATTTGATAACATTGTGCTTGTTATGATAAATAATTTAAAAATAAAAATCTACTGTCCCAGTTTTTTTTCCAATGAAACAATCTCAAAAAACAGGATTGCCATCTTTTTGTACCTAATCATTTTCTAAGCACAGTTGCTATTAAATGGATGTTCATGTGTCAGACTCAGTAATACCACACATTAAAATATCCACACGTAAAATTTATAGCAGCACTATTGTGCCTGATTGTAGTTGGTGGTGTGCTGGTATGACAATGTCCCTGTCATATAAATATCACTGCTGTGTTGATAATGGCCTGCCACCTAAATAATATTAATTGAGCAGTGATTCTGTAGTCAGAAACTAATCCGATGTGAATTGTGATGGTGGCAAACAACTGTGTATTGCAGCAGGCTACATTCTGTACTTGTAAACCTATAAACAGGTGGGTATAGTAGCCAAAAACTGTACCAAAATAAGTTACTTTGCTTTTACTACTTATGTAATTATTTTTAATCATTTAAATTATTTTAGTAAAAGTAAGAAAACATCTAGTAAAAGGACTGCTCATGTAGTGAGTTACTTAAGCTATTTCAGTCTCATTCAA
Source organism: Electrophorus electricus (assembly GCF_041902795.1). Classification (NCBI taxonomy): domain Eukaryota; kingdom Metazoa; phylum Chordata; class Actinopteri; order Gymnotiformes; family Gymnotidae; genus Electrophorus; species Electrophorus electricus. The sequence continues at coordinate 6,022,570 of NC_137520.1, read as the reverse complement.
AATAACTGCAAAATCATAGCCAGATTTAGGCAGCACATAAAAACACCAAATATGTCCAAAATATGTTCTCCTAATGAATTGTAATAAAACTTTTCACCTTCATATAATGTACCATCTCATCTAAGGTACTTTTATGTAAAACCACATAAAATTTGAAGGCACTGGATTTGATTGTCACAACATTGTTTATGGCTAATTTACTATTTCTGTTTTTGTCAAAATGATAAGGAGAAGTAATTTTTCTGAATTGGTTGCAACCCAAAAGCTGCTATTTTGGGGTCAGTATGTTTGACTAGTTATCTAGCTATTTTACTATATGTTTTATAACTTTATGAGGTTTTTGCTATTGGCAAAATATTTTGCATATAAGTGATCACTTTGTAACTAGCATAATTTGCATCAATACTCTGGCGCGCTCGCCAAATGTAACTAGACATGTTTTTGAGTAGGGTATGTTGTAGTCTTGCATATTTGCTGTCCATTATGTGCCTTCTTCCTGTTGTCCAGTTGGCTACTGAAGCAAAGTGGTGCCACTCAGTGGTCTTCTTGAGGGATGACAGAAAACCTCCCACACTTGACAGTCCAGACTGTGACAAATTAAACCTCGCACAATGTCCAGGTTGTGACACCACCACTAGCAGCTGAATGAAATGCATAAAATGTGTGTCGAATTAAAATTCTTTAAACATATAACAGGAAGAGGTAGGTGAATGTAAGAGTAAAAGCAAAATTTTTCCCCTTGCATATGTGATCCAGAAGAATACAAAGAATCGAAATACTTTTTCCTTTACTAAATAATTAAGGGTATAACTGACCATTTCTAACGTTTCATGAATTTAAACAATTAGCTGATATAGTAGTCATTTGGTGATTACGATGTTGTGACCTATGGTATCAAATGTGACACTAAGATCTAAATGTACAAGAAAAGAGATTTTGAGTATATTTGCAGCCTTCAGCTATTTTTGTTTGTGATTTGAACTTGGTGATACAGTAGTTAACCACCTAAATTGTACTAATATTAGGAGCTGATAAATTGCTGTGTGAGTTGAACTTGAAATTAGGACCAAAACACCCAGTGTGTAAAATTTTAGGGGGGTATATTAGTAGAAATGCAATATCTCACAAAACCATGTTTACATAAGTGTATATTCAATGCACATCGGTGATCGATGTTTGCTGATGAGGACAATTTTGAATTTAACGTTATTGGTTTGATATTGAAATTTTGGCCAATAATTAGAACTGATCCTTTTCTATCTATCCAACATTAAACCTGTTGTTTAAACCTTGTTAGAATATTACTACAGTCAGAAGAAATATGATGGATCAGAGATGGTTAGTTTTCTTTTGACAAGTGGAACCTGTTTGGAATAATTCACACCATGGGATCAGTGACACCAAAGGAGCAATACTGAGACATCATTTACAAAGAATCTTGACACCTGACGGACACTGTAGGTTCTACATCACACTTTGAAAGCAGGGGGTGAGGGAGTGGTTTTCAGGTGGTTGCAGTCTGATATCTCACCACTAGATGCCATCAAATGTTACACACTGTCCCTTTAAAAGTCTCCCAAATTAATCATTTAGGAACTACTTTTAACTGTTAAATAGATTTTTAGTTTGTTTTGGGGAGCCCCATATTTGTTTGTAACCATCTACATGTCACTAGGTGAATGAATATGTTTGTAAATATGTTATTTTTGGTATGGATATGTTATATGTAGCACAGCAAATTTGGAACTAAAACTATTAAACATATTTGTAAATTAAATTTTAAAAAAGAAAATTTGATTAAAAAATATAAAACCCCCAGCAAAACAAACAAGCCTAATTTGATTCACGATTAGATTAATTGAAATGGCTTAGTATAAAGGCATGTAAAATGTGGGCTTTTTTTTTTTTTTTTTTTTTTTTTTTTTTAAAGCTTAGTGTTAATGCACCTCCTGAATCAGTTGGAGATCCAGTCTATTCAAAAGACTTATCAATAAAAAAAAGTAAACTGTTAGTATTAATTCCCCAAAACTTGGTCTAATCATCCTTTAATCCATATTGTTTTAGATATTTTTTTATTCTAAATTGTTTTGTGCTGTCTGTTTTTATAGCCCCCAAGACTATAAACTTACTGTGGAAACACATTTTTAAAGACAATTCATACCCACTGTTTCATTCATAATCTGTTAGAATAAGCAAGAATAGGCTATTCTATGCAATGGTCATGATAACCATATCAAAACATTTCTAAAGTGATTCACATATGTAAGCCTTTAAGTTAACTTTAAGATGACATTTTCCCTCTGATGGCACTGTGGGGGTCTTTATGGAGTTGCTTTTTGGTTCTTCTCTGACTTGTGCTGGTACCAGCTATTCCTACGCCCCATCGTGCCATGTGCGAAACATGTGCAAACCATCTATAAAGCCAAAAAACAGATTCAGTAACTGAATACTAGGCTCACTAACAGAAATACAAAAGCAACGTTAAAGTGAAACGTAACATTTAATGTTGTATTACTTCTACCATAGAAAGGTGGCAGGATAATATGAAGAAGCCAAAAGTGACTCTCGAAGTATTTTACATTTATGCATTTGCATTTAGCTGATGCGTTTATCCAAAGCAACTTACAATTATGACGGAATACAACTTGGAACAGTTGAGGGTTAAAGGCCTTGCTCAGGGACCCAACAGTGGCAAGCTGGTGGTGGTGGGGCATGAACTGGCAACCTTCTGATTACGAGTTACTAGATTACTAGTGATGGAGAGGCTATGGAAAAGCTCCCCTAATCCAGTGTCTTCACTGTAAGGTTGAACAGGTTTTAGTGAAGACAATGGAATATATTTACTTAAAAGCACACACAGAACATGGAAAGAGTCCGAACAGTCCACAGCAGGGTGCTCATGCATGAGAGATCATGCTGCTGCTATTATGCTACCTGGCAAAGTAGCTAGTTTGCAAATTATGCTAGATTGTACTGGAGCAAGTTTCATGTTTATTGACAACGATGTTGAATTTTACATTTTTGGATCTATGCAATAGGCATTATAGTAAATGGAATGGAGTCTGTTGCGTTACATACGGTTGTATTTTGAATGAGTTAGTGAATGAATGACCGGATAAGCTATTAGGGAATTACCTTTCTGCATTCACACAAATGTTGAGGCTGACTGAGTGCACTGTAAAGGTTAGGGAAAGTCACAATTGGCAAATCGCTTAGTTTTACCAGTGTTTGCCATTCATCTCAACAATGACTTAGAATTGCTACACCAGCTTTCTCAAAATAATGTTTAACAACTCCATTCACAAATGGATGTTCTACACATATCTTAAATACAGATACTGTTTGTAGTCAAAGCAGTAAAATACTGATTTTTCTAAAAAAGAAACCAAAAAGTTAATTTTACATTTACGACATTTGGCAGACGCTCTTATCCAGAGCGGCTTACAAAAGTGCTTTGTCATTTATTCATAGAATGTATTGGAGCCAATACAGTAGGTTAGAGTTCAAGATACCATTGAAGTAGAATGCCATTGAAATACAGGGATCAATGCTGATGTCTGGAAGTCAACAATAAGTGCAATGAGAAATACCCTACAATAAGTATTAAGTTTCAGTTACTCAACATGGGTCATTGAAATATTCCGCAAATAGATGGATCTTCAGTCTGTGGTTGAAGCCTACACAAGTTCGTTCCACCATCTGGGAGCCTATAGTCTTAATGCTTGTCTTTCATGAGATTGAAACATGGAGTTTCAAGCCGAGTCGTACTTGAGGTTCGACGTACTCGAGGTACAGATTGGGATTTGACTGTTGACATCATGTATGGAGGGGCTGGTCCATTTTTGGCTTTGCAGGCAAGCATGATGGTGTTAAATCTGATGAACTTCAGAAGATTGAAGACTAGTCATGCTGCTGCATTCTGGATAAGTTGTAGAGGTCTACCAGCAAGTAGAGAGTTGCAGTAGTCTAGCTATGAGATTACAAGACACTGCACAAGCACATGGGCAGCTTCCTGCAAGAGAAGGGGCTGAATCCTTTGTATGTTACAAAGGAGAAATCTGCGAGACCGGGTCAAATTTGAAACATGAGTTGAGAACACCAACTAGTTGTCCAAAGCAGTTGGGAAGAACAGTTTGCAGGCACATTTTTATTCCAGTTACCAATTTGGGGTAAGAGATAGTGAAACTGATGTTGGGTATACCTGCTTTCACTGGTGAAGAGGTCATTACTTAAAGCCAACCATGTACCTTGTTCTGACGTTTTTCATCTTTATATCATCTTTAACCGGATTGTACAGGTTTGGGAATTTAGTCTTAGAAAAGAATGTTATTTGGAGTGGAGCACAGTAACCCTCATAACCATCTTCAGCCTGAGAAAGCCAGGCCTCTCAATTAGGTGAATCGGAAATACCATATTCTATTGTGCATTAAGTATAATCGTTGTGGTAAAGGTACAACCATGTTGGAGGTGAAGAGATACAGAAAAATTGTGTTTATTTAGTGGATTACTCAGCCAACGGGCTTTCTTCTGCTATTATGGAAAAAAAGTTGGTGCTCAGTCTAGCCACTGTCAGATTGTATAGACTAGACCATAACCAGAATAGAAAAATACTTAGCAGGGTTCAGCATTGACACTTGCCCAAATGCATGGGCTTGTTGGGACAACAGCATGAAAAATCACTTGTCTGGATGGACCAGTTCATGTTGGGGTGGGGGGGGAGCAATGTGTTAACAACATAACTGACGCCAAACTCAATTCACTTGAGTATTTAACTCCCTGTAACGCAACATGGTTTTATCCATTCACACGTCCAGTCTAAACAAACATGATATTATCTGTTGGCAAACATGTTAGAGCCAGGTGTGCAGGAAAATGGCGACGTGTGAATATGAAGCAGAGTGTGCAGGTTCATTCCCCCATCGGTTGATTTAGACCCCTCTGTACCTGAGATTTTGTCAAGTTTGTAGGGAATAGCCTGCAGATAAAAGTGACACTTTTTTGTCAGAACTACAAATTTTAGAAATCGCTCCATAGAGCTCTGTCTCAATTTTTAGAGCAGCAAAAAAAGCTGCTGGCATGTCTGGACCACTAGACAGATGGCATACTACAGGTGAACAATGAAGCCGATTCCAAGTTGACCGAGTTGGTCACAACAGCGCATCATTGGGTTAAAAGAGAGATGTTTATGAAACCTTTGCTTATTTACAACAAAAAGAAAACAAGTAAAAGTATATTGTGAGAATGTACACTTAATTACACTTAGCTTTAATTAAGGTTATTTATTTTAAGAATAAATAACCTTAACTAAATATTTTAGCTTGTGTGCATGTATATGAATAGCATATTTTCGGTCGCATGACAGATTGGGCAAGTGGGGGGGGGGGACAAAAAGTTGGTAAAACACTGTAGGTAATACAGCTTGTAATTTTCTTAGGGAAGGAGGGAGAAAAACATTAGATGGAAATAAAATCACAGAGGAGCACCTGTAAAAGAAATCATGCCACGTAAATTCAATCCTGTCCACTATGGCTATGAACGACACTTTCAGCACTATGTAAATATGTAGACTACGTATGAATGTGTATTACTACTGCGGAGGGGCTTTTCGACCGCTCCGTTTCTTTCGTGGACGTAACAGGGGAGTGAATTGGTCAACTTTCACCTGTGAGTCTGAGTTCTATGAAAAGGTTGGGATGTTTAAGTTTTTCCAGGTTTGACATGTTGACTCTCTTTGTGACACGCACGTTAAAACTGTACTTGCACTGCGGTGCATCTATGCTCAGTATCTCCATATCCCACTTCGTCTCCTCATGGTCAATGAATTTGGGTGTGGATGAAGTTGTTTCCATCGCTATTAGTCTAGTTTCTCATCAAAACAATATTACCCTCTCTCTACTCTGCGTGTTTGTGTGTGTGTGTATATATATGTATGTATGTGTTTTTTTATATATATATATATATATAATATATATAAAATGTGTGTGTGTGTGTGCGTGCGTGTGTGTGTGTGTGTGTGTGCACCAGATGGAATATCCATTTTTTCTAAATGTTCATATAATACCCTTTTCAAAACTAGTACCACAGTATTTTTTCAGTATCATTGTACCGTGCAACACTAATAGAGATGCACATCTCTAGAAAAGGCTATTTACTAGAAAAAATTATAGGCTATTTCTTCACAATTTTGGTGCATAAAAGTTAAGACTTATTTGATCAGAAACTGTTTTTATATCTCTCTAATCAGCTATTACAGCCTAATTCACTTACCTACATTTGTTTTATCAGGCACCCAGCAACTGCAAAGTGGTACGACAGGAGTGACTACGTCTTCATTGAGTTTTGTGTGGAAGACAGCAAGGATGTGAAAGTGAACTTTGAAAAGTCTAAATTTGGTTTCAGGTATGTTGACTTACATTTGCTTCAGTTACAATAACTACATTTCCTGATACAATGGAACAGCACCAAATATTGCCCAACGTGTGCATTGTTAATTTGCTACAGCTTCTATGTGAGGAAATCCTAGTCTACTGTAAAACATTCTGATGGAACTATATCACATCATGGGAATCCTGGTAAAAACCTCAAGATTCAACGTTTTTGGTTTCTTTAACCTTTGCCATCACATGCAACTTTTCAGGCCTATTGAATTTCATGACATTCATTAGCCTTCTTAAGTTCATATGCATTATCCAGCCAAAAGTATAACCACAGGAAGTTTGATGAATGCAAGTTTTTATTGCAAAATTTTCTACTTCATATGCAGTTACATTTATATTACATTTACAGCATTTAGCAGATGCTTTTACCTAAAGCACCTTACAATTGTGACCAAGTACAGCTCAACCAATTGCTGCAGTGGTAACTTGGCAATGGTTGTTGGTTGAACCAGCAACCTTCCGATTACAAGTACTGTACTGTACGGTATATAAATGTCTTTCATGTAGATAGTTAATACATTGGCTATGCTATTTGTGCAAGACAATCCACTCCTTATGACATCCACATAAACATTGGAAACAACAATGATAGCAATAAATATATAATAAATAGTTGGTAGCTCATGATCTGTGCTCTAAGAATTGTGCTGGTAAACCCACCAGCTAAATGTAAAATTATGCTATGCATCTGATGCCAATTAGCATAATGGTACTTATTGCTTTTAATAGATGCTGTGACTATTGAATAATCGAGTGTTCTACCTAAATCATTCAGAAGGGCACTGAATAAAAGCTACAATTTTGAAAGCATAAGGCAAAAACAAAATGACACAAACAAGATGGACCTTCAAGTGCTTACTCAAAGCTGCTAACGATACTTTAACGATACTTTATTGGGGGATTTGGGTTAGCTTCACAGTTG